>NC_141687.1:1767046438-1767338938 GCF_964263255.1 Lissotriton vulgaris
ATCCTGGCGCTGTGACTTAGACAGATGATATCCACAAACATCAGGCCTGATTATCCGTGGGAAGCATTGCTCTCGTTCCTAAGGAACAGCCAGGTTTTCAAACTCTTTCAAAGCATTACAAGGAGTAAGCTTGTCTAATAGCCTGAGGTAGCTCGTTCCAGAGGCGGCCGCTCTGCCAAATGCCCTGCCTCCCATCCTGGATTTCTTAAATCTCGTAGCTACCAGATTTGCGCTGGAAGAGCGACGATGTCTCGTGGGCTTATACCAGGTAAATCTCTCCTGCAGAGATAGAAGGCCCATACCATGTACTGCTTTAAACACAATGCATAGATATTTGAAGCTAACTCTTTCCTTAATGGGCAGCCAGTAAAGGTCACTCAGAGCCGTGGAGGACCTGCGCTGCCTATTTAGCACCAGCTTTGCTGCTATAGATTGGACTCTCTGCAACCCGGCAAGATATATTGTGGTGCTCCCAAATACAGGGAGTTGCAGTAGACCAGTCTACACCGAATTATGCCCCTCACTACAAGAGGTCTAACATTAGGCAGCAACAGAAGAATCTGCTGAAGCGATTTTAACAAAGCAGACGATAACAGTTTTGTTAGCCTGTGACGCCATTTGGAGGTTATCATCCACCAGGACACGCAGGTTACGCACAGTTTTGACTGTGGCCAGTGGGTCATCCCCAGGGGTGAGTTTAAACTCTAGCAGCAGGTACTGTACCATTTTAGCAGTAGAGTAATATACCACCTCTGTTTTCCCCACCGTTGAACTGCAGAGCTTTTTTCTGAGCCAACTAGAGGTCTGGCACATACATTCCTGCAATGTGTTCATGGTCACCGCATGCTTCCCCTCCAAGGAAACACCAATTGGGTGTCGTCAGCTTACTTTACCAGGTCAATCCCAAAAGATTTAATGATGGGGATCATTGTACGAAGGTATATGTTAAAAAGAATGGGGCTTATTGCCGAACCCTGCTGCACCCCATGGCGTACAGGAGACTTGGAGGAAGCGAATGGTATCATGGTTACAACCTGTTGTCTCTCTTTTAGATACGATTGCAGCCACTTCAGAGCTCGTCCTTTCACAACCATTCTTTCCAGCCTTCCCATCAACACTGCATGGCTCACTGTGTCGAATGCAGCCGACCTGTCTAGCAACACTAGTACTGATGAGTTACCATTGTCTGCTCTCATTCGCAGGCCATCCAGTACGGTTGCCAAAGCAGTTTCCGTCCTTTGTCCTGGGCGAAAACCGAACTGATCCCTATCCAGCAGATGATTCTCTTCAATATAGCACGATAATGACTTGCTGACAAGCTTTCCTAGAATTTTTATAAGATAAGGCAGGAGGGATATGGGTCTAACGTTTGCTGGGTTTGTTGGGTCCATAGAGGATTTCCTAAGCGGGGGGGTTTACCACTCCCTACTTCCGGAACCACTCCTTCTTGGGATTGACAGCAAATCTGTTGCATCCAGGGAAATGGTTCTTGCCCAAACTCCTTCCAGATCTTATGAGGGGGGGGGGGTCTAGGGGAGGATACACTTTGAGCAAGGCTCTTGAAGAGCTGCTCGGTAAGAGATTGAAAATACTCTGCCCAGAGTTCCTCAGCTAGTGTCTGAGGTAATTCATCCGGGCACTAGCATTACCTGGGTCAAACCCTCCAATGATTTTGGTGATCTTCATCAAAATAAGTGGCAATCTCATCACACAGTTTCTGCGATGCGACCACTTTATTACCCGTGCAGGCAGGGCTAGAAAGATCCCTTATGATATTGAAGAGGGCTTTTGTGCTGTTAGGCGCATGTAGGATAGATTTAGCATGAAAAAGTGCTTTGGACTTGGAGATAGTCTCCTTATATTGGGCCTGCACTAGTTTTAGCTCTTTCCTGTCTGACTCTAGCTATTACCTTCGCCACCTCCTCTCAGCCTTTCTACATGTAATACACATTAATTTCAGCTCCTCACTGTACCAGGGGGCTGAGTGTTTCCTTCAATTCTTCAATCGTTTCATAGGGACACACAAATCCAGAGTGCTGGTTATGTGATTGCAGTATGTTTGATAGTTTTGTCCACTGAATCACGAACAAAAAAGGTCTGATTCGGGAATATTGGGTCTGTTCTGTTTTTTATTAATTTGGCCCAATCTCTTCCTTTGTGGTAGGTCACTAATTGGTTGTTGTTATTCGCTGTACTAAGCAGGACGCGATAAGTCCACGAGTGGGAAGTCCACCCTGAAGTCCTACAAAACTACTTACAACTGTGCCAGACTACAATAGACCTTTTCACCCCTGCAGAAAATACAAAACACCAAAACTTTGCCACTAGACCTTCACCCACAATACATGGGCAATGCACTATGGATGAACTAGTCATGGATATTTATGTATGTTTTTCCACCTCTCCAACTCCTTTCATACCTGGCCAGGAAACTTGGACATCCCTAACCATGATACTTATAGCTCCAACATAGTCATGTCAACCATGGTACACAACCCTGCTGGAGCTTTCCCTAGTACATCACAAGAAGCTTCCTCAACATCCAACTCAATCTTGCAATGTGGCTCTTGAGGTCATAGTTTAGTACCGTCAATTACCTCCAAAATGCATGGACATTCTAAAGGAAGTCGGAAGAAAAACCACAAGGATGTTATGCAGCAAAAAGGAAACTGTCTGTAAACTGCTGCACTGCAAACAACCTCACCTGAACAACTAATGTTACTTGTTACATCTTCAAAAAGGATTTTCGCATACACATTTATATGACCGCATTTAGCAGCATTTGCAGTGTACCCGCTAAGCAGAATCTTTTTTGTATACCAGTCACAAAGGCTTTCATGGAGGGGCTTAGGAGTCATTCCACCAAGTACTACACCTGTACCATCATGGAACTTAAGGATCCTATTGACATGACTAATGTCCACACCATTCGAACCTATGCATAAAGGCAAAATACAATTTCTAACATTTAAAGTGATGTTCCTAGTTGCCATTACATCACCATGAAGCGTAAGTCCAATACATGCACACGCTATTAAGGAACCTTATTTCAAAGTCTTGCAAAACAAAATTCACCTACCCACAAACCCCAAGAATATATCACCTTTTCATTTAAATCCAACAAACTTACCAGTGTTCTTTCCAAAACCAGAAACCATAGTGAGAAGGGCATTGCACACACTAGGCGTAAAATACACCCTGAGGTACTCTGTCAAAAGAACAAAAACTTTAAGAAAAACAACTATTTGTAGCTTTTTCACACCGGAGACAGTAATCTCATATCAAAAGCAGGAATCGCTAAATGGATAGTGCAATGTATACAAATGTGCTACATCAAATTAAAACTAACGCTACCTATAATGCTAGGAGCTCATTGAAAAAGAAAACATCAGTACCATTCTTAGGAAATATCCCCCTAACAGACATTTGTAAAGCGGCAACATGGACAAACTGACACACTTTTACCAAACACGGTCTATGTTCAAGCCAGACAACAAGCTCTGGTGGGACAAACAGTTCTGTGCACATTATTTTAAGCAAACGCTATCTGATGCCTAAAGCCACCGCTAGAGGAGTACTGCTTTGCATTATCTGCAGACAACACGTACTTCGAATAGAGTATGTTGCTTACTGTGTAACTATTTATCTGTAGCATGTAGTGCTATAGAGTCACGAGCATCCTCTCCCCTCCCTGGTAGGTGTTAGATGGTGACACATGCACAGTAGTAGCAGTCAAAGTATAAATTGAGGGTGCATCCATGTAAAGTGCTTTACTGAAACTGTTCTCTAGTCGGAAATGACAAAGGTAAAACATTTGTCTTATGCACCCTGCCAAGCCATGTCTAAGATGCTTCTTTTACTCCATGTCTAAACTACTTCACTATCTCTTGCCACGTCCAACACGTGCCTTGTTTGAACTCCGTGTAAGTCTCTTCTCTCACTTGTTTCCAGCTACGAGTATACCTCCTCCACCATCGCTCAAGAAACTATATTCTTCTTTCTCCCTATGTAAACCTAATGCCATCACTCTGTTTCTCTATTCCCTTGACTAACTACAAATCTAATCTCCAAACAATTCTTCTCCAACCACCTTTCTAATCCTACCTTCACATGACATGCAAAACTCCAACACCCTCCACCCCAAAACCATCAATGACTCCCTGCATGACACTTCAACATTTCGTAGGTGTGAACCAATTTGACACTCGCTGGCTTCCTTTGTAATCTCGCAACCATCACTGGCTTTGCGTAGTGGCCCAGACCTCCAAACAATCTTAAACTGAGACCTCTCGGCCATTATGTCTCCATGTGCAAGTCCTCTCACATCTGAGTCCTATATACACCCTCTCCGTTTTCTAGGGCTGCTATGAATGTTTGGAAGTATCTTTGTTTCTGTCATTCATGTGATGGAAGAGGCGTTCTAGGTTTGGGTGTACCAGTGTTCTATGATCAAGTTGCATATTGGGCAAAAGACAATGACTTGAACTACCTGTTTTTAGGGAGCAGATCCCATCCCTTCCTCTGAAGTCATTTTGTATTTTTACTGTAATTGCTGTGCCGATAGACACCCCATACTGGAAATTCTCACTTTTTGAATATTGGGAGCTAGTGCAAACACCACATACTAACCCTGGGCTGAAGATGGTTAGTAGTTTCTGTAGACTTTTACTGTAATCAACCGTCATGATTTTGGGATCCCACTTACTACACCTTGCACGTAATTTAAGGAATGGTAGGCTTGGTTCTAACAGATCTTGAAAGCTGACCCATACCGGTTATGTGGACAGTGTCTGTGCCCAAAATACACGTTCGAGGCATGTGGGCTGCTGAATTCATATCTGTGCATAGATCGCCACCTAGTGTTGGGTCCGGATGATCGTACATTGTTGTCCTGGAAGAGTCTTCGAAGTATCACAAGATAGATGGCTCCTCCCCTGGACTACAGTGCGCATGGGCATCGACTCCATCCTCAGATTGTTTTTTTCCGCCATTGGGTTCGGATGCATATTGGTTCACTCAAGTCGGAATTGATATAAAACTTTCCGCCATTGGGTTCGGATGCATATTGGTTCACTCAAGTCGGAATTGATATAAAACTTTCTTTTGGCCAAAAGGCCTTTAGTTTTTCGTCTGTATTGTCTTGCGATCAGTGCCCAGTTCTGTACCAGCTAGGTTCTCGAGCCGGATATCCAGAAGAGCCGCGTGCTTTTCGACGCAAAAGGCACGGTCAACGCCAGAGGCCTTATCGACTAACCATCATGGAACGGAGCCCGTTCAAGAGATGTCCCGTGTGCAACTTGAAATATCCCCTCATCGACGTCCACCCGGTGTGCAACAAGTGCTTGTTGCCGGATCATGATGAAGCCAGCTGTATGGCTTGTTCCCGTTTTCGATCCAAGAAGACACTTCTGCATCGGCGCGCTGCACGCAAGGAAGCCCAGCAGACTGCACCTGAACCGGTGGACATCTTTGATGCCGGGGATGATGGAGCAGAGCGGGAGGTTCGAGAGAACCTGTCGGATCCCGCATCGGAGGTAGACTCCAGCTACGACACGGATGTTGAGCTGCTCGATGCGGAAGACGTCGACTAGGTAGGAGACGACGACTGGGCCTTTGGGGCCATGGAAGATAGCTCGAGCGAGGAGCTAGGCCCACAAACTGATACTGGGGCCAAAACACTTCATAAGGCTCAGGTCGAGGGATCGCCACAGGGCCTTACCCAAGATCTTCCAATAAGTTCTACGGCCCGCCTTCGGCCTCGGCTTCGGACATGTCTAAGGAGCCGCAAGTTGGGAAATCAAAACTGAAAGCTCTGGTGTCGACGCAACCAAAAGCACTTGAGGCTAAATCTAAACCGAAAGTGCGTATTGCTTTGGTCGGCTCGAAGTCCTCGGATCTATCAGCACCGACTAAGGAGAAGAGTGTTATCGACCCGAAGAGGCCACTAAAGGGCGTCGAGCCAAAGTCTGGCACGCCGAAGGCAAAAGTCAAGGCCGTCGTACGAACAAATCGGCGCAGGAGACTGTCGACACCGACAAAGGACTCGGTGATCAGAAGGTTCTCGAGCCTCTGTGTCGGCCGGACAAGGCAAAGACCGGTACAACCCCCAAGTCCACGCCTGGTGGTGCCTCGAAGGATTCTGTCGAGTCGACGCAGCCGTACGCCTCCTTCTCTAAGCAGGTGGCAGAATCCCTGAAGCGCATCAAGGTCAAGGCTTCGGCTGTCGGGCCGAAGGATCCTCCACCTTCGAAGCCTGCCGATAAGCCTCAAAAGACGTCGGCGCCCATCCACTTCACGCTGCCACCGAAAGTGGTGCCGAAAGCTTTCGTTCCTAAAATGGCCGTCAACGTGCCCAAGAAGGGGTCCACGGTGCCGAAGCCAACAACTGTGGTCCCAGCCACAAAGCTTCGACAGTCCTCGCTTGAAGAGGAATAGGAACAGTTTATCGATGCCGAGACAGGCAGACTTTCTATTTATAAACGAAAGATCGCCCCGGAACAGCCAATGGAGTCCTACAAAATCCCACTGAAAAAAGATTCTACTTCAACACCTGTTCTTGTAGAACATGCATCTCCACATGGCCATGATGTCTCGCCTACTTATTCAGATGTGGACACTTGGGAAGGTGATAATGACAAATACAGCTATCCTGTGGACATTGATCCAGATGATACTAATGAACCTTGGGCAGATGCTGCTGACCCTGGAGATCCACACACTGCTCCAGACACTCAGGTGTATGCTGTAAAAACATCGCCTACTGAGGATTCGGCGGCGTTTAATGCACTCATTGAACGGGCAGCCAAGAATCATGACGTCCAGCTCCATGCTGACCCTATTGAAGTAGACTTTCTGTTTGACCCCTTTTCCACCTCAGAGAGGACTGTCAAGACTCTGCCTATGTTGAAGGGTGTCTTGAAACATTCTGGGGAAATATTTAAGGAGCCTACAAGAGCCAGGGTGATAAACCCCAGGATTGAAAAGAAGTACAAACCGGCGCCTGGGGACCCTACCTACATTAAGGGACAGTTGCCGTTGGACTCTTGTTGTTTCTAATGCCAGGAAGAGGGCTAATTCACAAGCAACAGGTGATGCTCCTCCCCAGATAAAGAATCTAAGATGCTAGAGGCATCAGGGAAAAGGGTGGCAGCTCAAGCGGCCAATATCTGGCGCATTTCAAACACTCAGGCACTCTTAGCCAGGTATGACAGGGCCCATTACGACACACTGGAGACCCTGTTACAGCACCTGCCAGATGAATATAAGGAGGCAGCTGAGATGCTAATACAGGAAGGGATGCTCATATCAAATGCTTCTATCAAATGTGCACTGGACGCAGCAGACACCGCGGCCAGAGCAGTTACCACTAGTGTCATGTTGAGACGACATGCCTGGCTCAGAATCTCCGGGTTCAAGCCAGAAATACAGACCACCATTCTGAATCAGCCAGTAAACCCTGATCATCTATTTGGCCCAGTGGTGGACCACCTTGGAGAAAATCAAGAAAGACACTGACTGCAAAGTCTATGGGGGCTCTACAGTCGCAGCAGTTCAGGGGTGGTTCTTTTTGTCGCTCAGGCAATAGAGGTGTTTCCAGAGGCCAGATGTCCCAGCAAACACAGTACAATAAAGGTGGCACGCAAACCACATACACCAAACAAAGTAGAGGTGGTTATCGTGGAAACAGCGCCAAGGGCAGAGGTCGTGGAAACAGCTCTAGGTCCTCTGCCTCTAACAAACAGTGACGCCTTGTCACTGCCCCCCGACCATACAACACCTGTCGGGGGGAGACTTCAACAGTTCCTGCCAGTCTGGAAGTCCATCACCACAGACAGGTGGGTCACAAAGCTTATCCAATATGGTTATTGTCTGGAGTTAACATCCACTCCACCCAACATACCCCCAAGACACAGTCCTATGCCCACATAGCATTTGCACTTATTGCAGCAGGAGGTACTCGTCATGCTGCAAAAAGGAGCAATCTAGCTCGTGCCTGTGGAAGAAAGAGGCACAGGAGTTTACTCACTGTACTTCTTGATACCAAAAGAGGAAGGGTCCCTCAGACCCATACTGGACCTCAGACCCCTCAATCAGTACATTCTATCAGAGCACTTTCACATGCTAACACTGCAGCAAGTCCTACCGTTGCTCAGTCAGGGAGATTTTCTCGCAACATTAGATCTGAAGGATGCGTATTCTCATATTCCACTGCACCCGTCACACAGAAAATACCTCAGGTTCACCATCCAAAATCAACATTACCAGTTCAAGGTCCTACCTTTCGGAGTCACTGCAGCACCCAGGGTGTTTACAAAGTGCCTGGTGACGGTGGCAGCACACTTACGGAGACGGAACATTCACGTCTACCCTTATCTGGACGACTGGCTTATCCAGGCAAAGTCGGCCAAGCAGTGTGCCACCCACGTCCCACACCATTCACCTTCTTCACAATCAGGGATTCTCATTGAATTACCCAAAGTCCCACCTGCAACCCGCCCACATACGGCAGTATCTGGGTGCGACCATCGACACTTTGGCAGCCAAAGCACAGCCAAATTCAATGAGGATCAGCAGCATTCAATTGCTGATACAGAAATTCAGACCTCAACACTCGCTTCAGGCCTGAGTGTTCATGCAGTTGATAGGCATGATGGCCTCCTGCATTTTCATAGTCCCGCACGCGAGACTACATATGCGTCTGCTTCAGGAGTGCTTAGCACGTCGGTGGAATCAGGCTCACGGATATTTGTATGCACGACTGGTTACCAACACTAGGTCTTACAACTCTCTGCATTGGTGGAATCCACAAAACCTTTGCAAGGGACGACCGTTCCAGGAGCCTGTGCCACATATCATTCTGACGGACTCATCTCTCCAGGGTGGAGAGCTCATGTTCTCCACTACACGGTGCCGGGACTATGGACAACGCAGCAGAAGATGCACATCAACGTTCTAGAACTGATGCCAATCTTCATGGCACTAAAGGCCTTCAAAGTAAATCTGTGCAACAAGGTTGTGTTGATCCGTACGGACAACATGACGGCCATGTACTACATTCAGAAGCAGGGAGGTACACACTCACCACAGTTGTCTCATCTGGCTCAGAGCATGTGGAAGTGGGCTATTCAAAGGAACATCTTCCTCGTGGCGGAACACCTCCCGGGCAATGACAATCAGATGGCGGACCTGCTCAGCAGGTACAGCCACCAAATGCACGAGTGGGAGATACATCCATCAGTACTCCACCCGTACTTCCAAAGGTGGGGTCATCCAGAGATAGACCTGTTCGCCACAAAGGAAAACGCCAAATGCCGAAGCTTTGCCGCCAGGTTTCCACACCCACAGTCGCAGGGCAATGCGATATGGATGAACTGGTCAGGCAAATTTGCGTACGCTTTTCCCCCAGTACCTCTAATACCACTGGTGGCACTCAAGCTGAAGCAACACTTGTTGACTCTATTCCTGGTTGTTCCGACGTGGGCACGCCAACCATGGTACACCCCGTGTCTAGTACTATCCGTGGTACCGCATCAAAGGCTGCGCCTGTCACCCAGGCTTTTGACGCAGAGCCATGGCGACATTCAGCATCCAGATCCGCAACAGCTCAACCTGGTGATCTGGCTCCTGAGGTCTTAGAGTTTGGCTACCTCAACTTGCCTCCTGACTGTATGGACATCAGGGAAGCAAGGAAGCCCACCACCAGAGCATGCTATGCGGCGAAATGGAAGCGGTTTGTCATTTATTGTGCAGACCACAACATCAACCCGCTGGACGCATCTACTCAAAACATCATTTGTTATCTGTTACAGCTATACAAATGTAATCTGGCCTATGCTTCCATTCATATACATTTATCCGCAATAGCTGCTTATCTCCAAAACACGCAGCATCTCTCCCTTTTCGGAGTGCCTGCCATCAGAGCTTTTCTGGAGAGACTCAAACGAGTCATTCCTCCCTGGACCCTACCAGCCCCTGAATGGAACCTAAATGTGGTCCTCACAAGACTGATGGGTCCACCTTTTGAGCCACTGCATTCATGCGAGATTCAGTTCTTAACATGGAAAGTGGCTTTCCTGACAGCGATTACGTCGCTACGACGCGTTAGTGAACTCCAGGCACTAACTATCCAAGAGCCATTCATACAGATTCATTCCAACAGGGTGGTGCTTCGCACTAACCCTAAGTTCCTTCCTAAGGTGGTTTCACAGTTCCATATCAACCAGACTATAGAACTGCCTGTGTTCTTCCAAGTCAGTGGCGGAGAGAATGCTCCGCACGCTTGACGTCAAGAGCCTTGATGTACTACATGGATAGGACCAAAGATTTTCGGAAGACGAAACAACTATTTGTTGCCTTTTCGCCACAACACAAAGGCAATCCCATTTCCAAGGCTGGTATAGCCAGGTGGATCGTTAAGTGTATTCAGCTCTGCTATCAGAAAGCCAAGCGCACTCTAGCGATCCCCCCCCGCGGGCCCACTCCACCCGGAAGTTGGGGGCCTCCATGGCTTTCCTTGGAAATATTCCTTTAGAAGACATATGTAGAGCAGCCACATGGTCTACCACACACACATTTACGAAACACTACTGTAGGGCAGGCTGTTCGAAAAACACTTTTCCAAACTGCTGCAGCTGGCACAGGCGGCCGCCGCTAATGGAGGGACTGCTATGTATTCTATGCACAGATATGAATTCAGCAGCCCACATGCCTCCAACCGAATATGCTACTTACCAGTATGCATCTGTTCTTGGCATGTAGGGCTGCTGACATTCATATCGCCCGCCCTCCTCCCCGGCACCTGTAGCGGCTGCAGCACTCAGAAATACTCTTAGCATGGTCATCATTCACGAAGTTACACTCCATCTTTTCCACAATGGCTAAAAACAATCTGAGGATGGAGTCGATGCCCATGCGCACTGTAGTCCAGGGGAGGAGCCATCTATCTTGTGATACTTCGAAGACTCTTCCAGGACAACAATGTACGATCATCCGGACCCAACACTAGGTGGCGATCTATGCACAGATATGAATGTCAGCAGCCCTACATGCTAAGAACAGATGCATACTGGTAAGTAGCATATTCGTTTTCCGACATTGTCTGCCGTTTTACAAAAAGGTTGAGCAAGAATCAGTTGTTCGGATGGGTAGTCCTCTTTGCCTTCTATGTTAAGTGGGGAGTCATTTTTGTCAAGCAAAAGGTAAGCAAACTGGGCGTGAACACAGTGATCATTACTTTTTTTTCTTCCCATTTCTGACTGACCTGACTGGAAAATGGGAATTGTAGTGAAAGTTGACTACTCTTGCAACTGCTCTTGTGAAAAGAAATCTCCGTTTTCTTGTCTAAACATCCGAACATCGCATCTCTCCCCGAGGTGGCATTTCTGTGCTAAATTTGCTTCAGAATTCTAAATCCCTGTCCATGATAAGGCCCAGCGGAGAAGTCACGCAGTGCCAATCACAACACTGAAATCTTCTCTAATTAATCTGTTTGTACAGAAAATACAGGTTTAAGTAAATGGCACAGCATTTGCAATGGATGCATTGAGGTTAATTGATTTATTTTCACCAAATAAAGTTTGCATTATGGAGAAATGCGCGAACGGATGATTTAATAATACATATGTCATCACATATGCCCCATTGCTTTGCAGCAGGAAACCGTGCACCTCCCAGTAGAGTTTGAAGTCCTCCATCTGTGTCAGTAGAACCCAACTTGACATACGTAAAAGGAACATTCTTATCCACCTTTGATTTCTACGTGGAGCTCAGATATTTGTACAAACCAGCCTTGTTCATGTTGGTGTTTTATAAAAGTATTATTCGAAACGAAAATCATTTTCCAAAACCTAGTCATTAAATATGTATAACTGCTTAACCTGTGTACACCGTGTAATTTTGTAATGGATACCTATCTCCCAATTGGCACCTTCTCTGTGTGAAGTGCTTTGATGTATGAAAAGCTGTCTACACCAGTGTTTCCCAAATTGGTGACCCAGTAAAAAGGAGTTAGGTACCCAAAGTCCAGGCAGAAAAAAGATGGCTTTAAATTCTGTATATATCGTGCCACATTTGTGGAGCTTGCAGACAGAGGCCAAATGCCAGGCTATGTCGTCTGCTTATTTATTATTTTTTTTAAACAGACTGCTGTTTACAAACTCCTCATATTGCAGTCGGAAAAGGAAAAATAAAGTGAATTAAATGACAGTCCGGTTGGAGTACATGTATTGTAAAAGTAAAGCTGGAGGGTGTTCTTTTTCCTCAACACCCAACCAAATGTTAATACCTTCAAATGAACTGTACACGTTCAGCAGTTAAGTAAAATGAAGCAGATTTGTTTTGTGATTCTGAAGTGTGATGAAAACAGATTTTGGTAGGATCAAAGCACATCGAGACACTTAACTTGCCGATTCACAAATATGAAATATTCACAAATCCGATTACCACACATAATTTATGTGAAATATAGTTTCATCTAAACTGTAAAATGTAGTGACCATTTTAATGTCAAGTGTGCTCTCCGCAATTATCAATTTTTTTATTACAAAGAACAATGGTCCTAAGCTTAGAGGATATTCAAACAAGTGTTATACGTTTACTTCCTATGTCCAGCCGGACATGGAATATTTATTTGGTCAATGTATAAAATACATAAAATAGAAACACAACAAAATTACACGGGGGCACAGTCCTGTACCCAGTGTGAGGGAAAGGAAAAATGGAGAAAAAGATAGAAAGAAAAGTGTTTCTTCAGGCAATAACTTTGGAGCAAAGCGTGGCTTGCATTTTCAATACATAGTACAGTAAGCTCACAACAGTATCTAAAACACAATGGTAAATTTGCAGCACTGTTTGTGAAAGTCGACGTTTCGATCCCATGCTCCTATACTAGCGGTATCGGGACTATGAAATGATTGCCTGGTTGTTTAAAAATGTCGCCTGTTGAGATAAAGGGAGAGAAAGGATAGTGACTCATATGAATCACATATAGTAACAATACCAACATATCAGCAAAGTTCGGTGACCAGAAAGACACCTTATTACGGACTCAGTGGTAAAATTGTGACAAGGTTTGCTAAGGCATTGGTAAACCGGCGCTTCCAACTCTACTAGGTTAGGTAACACCGAGAGAGATGAGGGAAGTCTGGACGGTCACACGCGGAGGTTGGTAACAGTGCAAAACGTGTGACTACCTCGATCATAACTCAAGGTATGGTGACATCAAGACGGTTGTGTAAACCAGAGAATCATGGAATAGACAGTGGTGGATTCAAAACTGTCACATTGCAAAGTGATGCGATCCATTGGGTTGAAATTAGTATGGTGTGGTTGTAATTGCATGAGTTATGAATGTGACAAGTCGGTGATACGGCGCAATGGAAAACGTGACTACAACAGGCAGTTGAGACGAGTAACCACGTGAAGGTGACATGGTGAAGCCGGTGGTGGTGGAAAGTGGGGTGGAGTGGTTGGTAGGGCCTGGCGGTAGGTGAATAAACCATGCTAACCGTAACGTAGTATGGAGTGGGGTTCCGCGTGTCCAAGGTCTAGGATCCGGGTACTGGTAACTACTCCTAGAAGGGCAAGTGAAAGGATATGGGTTGGACTAATTGTGGTCAGTGCGGGGCACCGACAAGCCAGGTGTGCTGGCGAAGGAAGTTTGTGCGGTTACCTGCATGTCCTGGTGGTGACAATTCCTTTAAGTGGCATACGCTGGGTTTCTCGATAGGGCCCAAGGGGGCTGCCACATATGGTTGTGATATAGTTCCTTATGGAGCTGAGGGGAAAGAGGATTGTTAAGATTACCGACCCAATGCCTGTGCGATGGTCGAGGCGGGTGGGACTCTGAATGGAATAGAGGCTTACCTCAATTGAGTCTCTATGGGCGTTGACGTGGTGGTCAATCTGCCTGGTCAAGTGCAAAGGCAGGAACAACAACCAGCATTTGCAATGCAATATGTCTCGCATTAGGAAAGTTTGAGCTATTGGTATTGTAAATGACACATTTTTTATTTGTGTTGGTTTTGAAAATAGCGAAATTAGTAGCATTGTTATTTACAATGCCAATAGTTATAACTTTCACAAATATGACACCTATAGCATTTGTAATGCAATATGTGTTGTATTTACGTGACTTACATGTATTGATATTACAAATAACAATGGCTTTTAATTTTTTTTAATATTGTATACTTAAATAAAAGTTATTGTAATTGATAATGGCAATAGCTTAAACTTTTGTAAATAACTTTTGTGAAGATTATTTTCAGTGTATTTTATTGTGACAAATCCAAGAACAGAAGTGAAATATTAACATCTTTTTGTGACATTTGTCATAAAGCTTGAAACATTGAGAGAACATGTTTGAACCAGTTGATGTTGAATGGTTGCACAGATTGATGTTGTGGTGGCGACGAGTGATGCAGTTGGGTTCAGTGATGCAGTGATGCTGTGGAAGAGCATAGTGATGTTGTGGTAACCCTGAGTGATGCTGTGGTGGTGCTGAGTGATGCTGTATGGTATGTTTTGTTTTGCTATCCTATGTTTGTTTTGTTATGCTATGCTATGTTTTGCTATCCTATGCTTTGATTTGTTTTGTTATGGCATGTTTTGTTATGGCATGTTTTGTTATGGCATGCTTTGTTATGCTATGTTTTGTTATGATATCTTTTGTTATATGTTTTGTTGTGTTTGATTTGCTACTCTATGTTTTGCTATGATATGTTGCGTTTTGTTAACCCCTTCAGTGCTGATGACGAGCCCAGGCTCGTCATGCAGCACGGTGCTCGTGTGCTCATGACGAGCCTGGGCTCGTCATGAGCCGTGGAACGCTCACACGCGGGGCTAATTCCCCCGCTGTGCTGAGCGTTCCATTGCGCGGGTGGGTTCATGACGAGCCCAGGCTCGTCATGAGCACACGAGCACCGTGCTGCATGACGAGCCCACGTCATCAGCACAGTGGCGCCGTGCGCGGCCTCCCTCCCCCCCCGTACCGCGGGGAAATTAGCCCCGCAGTGAAGGGGTTAAGCTATGCTACGTTTGTTGTGTTTTGCTATGTTTTGTCATGCTATGTTTTGTCATGCTATGTTTTGTCATGCTATGTTTTGTTATGCTATGTTTTGTTTTGCTATCCTATGTTTTGTTTTGTTATGCTATGCTATCGTATGCTTTGATGTATTATACTATCCTGTTTTGCTATGCTATGTTTTGCTATGCTCTGTGTTGCTATGCTCTGTGTTGCTATGCTCTGTGTTGCTGTGCTCTGTGTTGCTGTGCTCTGTGTTGCTGTGCTCTGTGTTGCTGTGCTCTGTGTTGCTGTGCTCTGTGTTGCTGTGCTCTGTGTTGCTGTGCTCTGTGTTGCTGTGCTCTGTGTTGCTGTGCTCTGTGTTGCTGTGCTCTGTGTTGCTGTGCTCTGTGTTGCTGTGCTTTGTTACGCTGTGCTTTGTTACGCTGTGCTTTGTTACGCTGTGCTTTGTTACGCTGTGCTTTGTTACGCTGTGCTTTGTTACGCTGTGCTTTGTTACGCTGTGCTTTGTTACGCTGTGCTTTGTTACGCTGTGCTTTGTTACGCTGTGCTTTGTTACGCTGTGCTTTGTTACGCTGTGCTTTGTTACGCTGTGCTTTGTTACGCTGTGCTTTGTTACGCTGTGCTTTGTTACGCTGTGCTTTGTTACGCTGTGCTTTGTTACGCTGTGCTTTGTTACGCTGTGCTTTGTTACGCTTTGTTATGCTTTGCTTTGTTATGCTTTGCTTTGTTATGCTTTGCTTTGTTATGCTTTGATATGCTTTGCTTTGTTATGCTTTGCTTTGTTATGCTTTGCTTTGTTATGCTTTATGCTTTGCTTTGTTATGCTATGCTACCCTGGGGTGTGTTTGTGGGTTGTGTGTTTGTGGGTTGTGTGGCAAAACCATGCACAAATTGCTTAAACAAAGGTAAGCCACTCACCTCTGTATCCTACCTGTAATCCATTCCACGGGGCAACATTTCTTTATTTAAAACCACCTTTTAGCTAAGTAAAATACTTTAATATTGAGAGCCACTGGACATTGCACTATTAATTATCGACCAGGTATTGCTTTATATACATTTGGAAATAAACAGATGTGACGAGTTTCACCTCGGTAGCTGTCTGTGGACAATTAAAGGAGACCCCGCAGCTTTCACAGAGCGGAAGACTGTCCGGTCTGCAGAAAGAGGTTTTACGACAACTTGCCTTTGATCCTGCAGTTTTATCACAGAGGAAGCTGCCGTGGGGACACAACAGGCGGTGACTTTAGAAGTTTAGCTGCTCCCTCCCGTTGGGAGCCAGGAGCCTAGCGCATGGGCACTGAATGGCAGCAAAGTGGGGCTGAGACATCTGGAGGCCTGCACGAAGCCTCCACAACATTGCTGTCCATGTTAAATACACTCATGGCGGACCGTGACGCAGTTGTTATTGTCCACTTGGGAGGGGGAGGTGACCCCTTTGTCTATGCTGTGCCCCCTCTCTGTCCCAGTAACACTTTTGCAGTGAGCCAACGGGAAGAAGAGGGGCAGCCAGCATGTAAAAATAGCCCTGAAAATGTAATAGAATTTGGTGTTTGGCTCCCTGTGGCTCTGAAAGCCACTGCAAAGGCGGCTTTTATTCGGAGAAGGGGCGATGGACATGGGGAGTTGACAAATTTGTAGGGGAGTTGGAAGTTTAGTGTACTCAACTGCAATATAAAACAAGTCCTTTTTCAGAACACTGCTACAATGTTTTAAGTATTATAAAAAGGAGGAGTGTGGTTTCAACAAAAGAGACATGTTTTCTGAACCTCACTAAGATTAAAAACAAGTATTAAGCAAAGAACTGTGAAAGCTGATCACAGTTCTGTTATCTTTCACAGGCATTCAATAAAACCAAGCGCACACGCAAACCACTGTAAAAGATTGCTTGTCTGATGTTGGCTGCGCTGTCAGAAAGCCTGTCAGTAGCACATGCCGTGGCGACATACAGGAGGTAAATAAAGCCATATGACTGACGCTCTTTATTTCTGTCAGCCTACTTTGTTGTGCCACTGTGCATATTTCGTGATCACAAATCCTGCCCGTGCCTGTCAGCGGCCGGCTGGGACATATGGATGCACGTAATGCATTCATGAAAAATTTCCCAAACCTACCTTCAGGTCGAGTTTGCGCTATATAAAATTAGTAAGAACAATTTCCATATGCATTAAGTAGGTGTAACGGGTAATTTCCTGCCAAAACATTTATTTGTGGTATTCATTCAAAAAATGTAGTATGCATACGTTATGGCACTGGTACAAACAAAGCCACGGAATAACTGTGTGATCGCTGGCAGTTGTGCGAAGTTAGGCCACACACAAAGTGAAGGAAAACAAATGATCACAAATCCTGCTCTTGCCAGTCAGGGGGCGGCTGGGACATGTGGCTGCAAGCGAGGGAAAGCAACTGACAGTTGATCCTGTGAATTGTTTAGGCCTTTCATTCACGTAAATGTAGGTGGCGCCAGTTAGATTGAAGGAATGGCTCTGCAGGATATTGCGACCTGTGTTTAGGTTAAGGTGTGCTGTTTCAGGGGGTGGGGAGGGGTGTTAGCAATAAGAGTAATGCTAAATCGCTAAAGGAGGAGGCAGCTGAACACATTTTTTGTTTTATTTCACCGTCATTACAGTAAACCAAGAGCGCACGCAAAGAACTGTGAAAGATGAAGACAATTCGGGCACCCTTAAAGAAAACAAACACGCACACAAAAAAATGTTAAAGCAGTAAGCGGGTTTGTTTCACCATCATGTAAAGCGGTTTGTTAAAGTAAAGTGCTTTGTGAACCTTGTTGTCTACCTACAAGTATTAAGCAAAGAACTGTGAAAGCTGAACACAGTTATGTTACCTTTCACAGGCATTAAATAAAACCAAGCTCACACGCAAACAACTGTAAAAGATTAAGACAATTTGGGTGCCATTAAAGAAACCCAGCACGGGAGCCAGAAAATGTTAAAGCAGTTTGGGTTTGCTGAAAGGAGCCTACTTTTTAACCAGCGGCGAAGGTGGGGAGAGGTGTGGGGCGGGGCAGCAAGACAGTGTGTTGTGTTGCTTACTTATTGCACTGTTCCTTTAATCATACACATTCTAGTTATGTCATTACTGAATGTGGAATGTTATACATGTCATGTTGATGTGGTAAGAGTCAGTTACTCCTTGATGCTGATCTTGCTGAATTACTTGTACTGTGCTCTTCGATTGAATAAAGGATCTACTTTAATTCCTTTGAATCATCTTCATTTCACTGGCGACGGGATTCGAAGAGCAGAACCTACGTGGGATATTTTTAACCTGATTTTGATAATTTTTTTTTTTGTGGTTCTATATCAATTAGACTGGAAAAGACATTGACTTCTATTCTCAAACGGACTGGAAAGGACATTGGCTGTTTTGGTAAATATACCAATTACTTATTGGCAATTCTTTTGAATTAACTTTTGGGGTGCTTGACCTTCTTTTTTTTTTTTTCTTTTTTTAATTGAACTCCTTCGTAGCGCTGTGCTTTAAGAAATTGCTACGTTTTAAATATTACAAGCGTTTTTATTATCGAATTTATTGCTTAAAAAAAAAAGGGACTTCACAGTGACTTGGCTTTGAATACGAGTGGAATTGAGGAATTTGCGTGACTTTTAATGTTGAGGAAACTAAGTGTTTTACCGTTTGCCGTTTTGCCATTAACACGTCACAGCTCGCATGCACCTCTGCTCGCTCAACAGCTCGCACCATTTTTTTTTTCTTCAAAAGAAATCACCTTGTTTATTGATTCTTCGTGACTGCCGTCCGCTTCTCCCTTCTGGTTCCATCTTCGATGCACAGAATTCGACGCTCTGATGACTGACGCTCCGCTTGGAATTATGGGTAATTGCGTGTGACGTAACACGTTTTGGCGGCCATCTTAGGTAAACCTGAAGTCGAAAGAAGTTACGAAGTTCTTCGTGAGAGACTTGAAGGGAAAGTTGAACGATCGGGAGGAAATTTGCACATTTCCTTCACCAGCGCATTACCATCAGCGGTGATTCGCACACCTTCCACACTCATCAGCGTGTTACCATCGACGGTGATTCGCACACCTTTCTTCATTTTTTCTTTTTTTATTATTTTATTCAGACAGTGATGATTTAAATTAGCGTTTTACACTATTGAACCACTATAAGTATATTATATGTTGATTATCGTATGTGCACTAGCTTTCTTGCTATTAATACTTAAGTACTTAATCCAGCATTACTTAACATTTTTATTTTAAATTGTTATTGTTTTAGGTTTCATATTTTACAATGACTCAACCTAATTATAACATTAGTCCTCCTTAGGCATTTTGGGTATCTGGCAATGAACCACCACTTAAATGGTTGGAATGGAAGCCTTATTTCTGTAACTATATAGATGCCTTAGATGAGGATGGAAAAATGTCTCATGCTCAAAAAAAGAGACTTCTTCTTCATTCCTTAGGTCCTGTTGGACTAAAAGTATATGAAACCATGACTAAACCCTCTTTTCCTGGTGATTTGAATGTTTATATGTTAGCACTTTTACATTTAGATACTTACTTTGCTCCTAAAGTGTGTATTGGCGTAACGAGGTACACATTTTTCTCTAGGAAACAGACTAAAGATGAAAACATTGACCATTTTCTTGCTGATCTTAAAAAATTGTCATTGGGTTGCAAATTTGGTGTACTACAAGAGGAGTTAATTAGAGACCAAATTGTTATGCATTCTTACAATGCTTCCATACAAGATAGGTTATGGATAAATGGAGATTCTCCTTTAGATGATATTCTTGCTATTGCACGCAAAGCAGAAATGTCTGGCAGGTGCGCTAATGTGATTAAGAATGATAATAGTGCACTGACTAATGAAGTGGTTGGCAAAGTGAATGCTACTGATAAAAAGAGGTTTAGCTATAACTCTAGGCAATCTTTTGGTTCTAACAACAAATCTTTTTCAACTAAACATCCTCAGTCTTCCTCAAATTTTAAACCGAAGTGTTACAGATGCAACAGTTTAGAACATTTGGCTGATTTCAAAGGATGTCCTGGCCTGAAAGCTAAATGTTCTAGTTGTGGTTTGAAAGGCCATTTGACAAAAGCATGCAACAGGAAAAAGAGTAAAGTAAATTTTGTGAATGACATTGATGAGGAAGAAAATTTTGAGAACGACATAAAAGATAATTTAGTAATGAATGTTCATGATAAGTTAGTTTTAAGAATAAGAGATGAAGACATGGTTAACAAACCTATTTGTACAATGAGTATTGGTGGAGTAGTTGTCAAAATCTATGCTGATTCGGGCTCACCTTATACCATTGTTAATGAGGAAATGTGGAAATCTTCTTTTATCCAACATGTTGGTGAAAAGTTATTGCCATCAGATATCCACCCTGAAGGTTATATGGGAGAACCTATTTCTATCCTGGGTTTTCGTTGGTTTGTTTTCAGGTTCAAAGATAGAGAATGTAGGGGAAAGCTTTACATTTCTAAGAAAGGACCACCTGTTTTAGGGTGGTTTGACCAAAAACAACTTCACATTATTCTAGATCCAAAAAGTAAAGAACAAGTTCTAGTAGTAGATGATAGTTCTGTTGTTACTGATGGTATTTTACAAAAATTTCCGAAAGTTTGTAGTAAAACTTAAAGAAATTTAATTGGTTTTGAGCATAAGATTATATTGAAGGATGATGCTTGTCCAAAGGTACACAAATGTAAAAATGTTCCTATCTTAGTGAGAGATGAAGTCAGCAAAGAGCTGGATAAACTTGTTTCTACTGACATTATTGAGCCAATTGAAGCGAGTGAATGGGTTTCGCCAATTGTCGTCGCGAGACGGAGCAATGGTAAAATCAGATTGTGTGGATTTGAGATATTTAAACAACAATATTGTGGTTGACAAGTTCCCACTTCCTAAAATCAATGAGATGGTTTCTAGTCTTGGTAATGCACAATGGTTTTCTACTATAGACCTATCGTCTGCATACCACCAGATCTCTCTGTGCCCTGAATCTATGAAATTTACATCCTTTGTGACACCTTTTGGTTGCTTCCGTTATAAACGCATGCCGTTCGGCTTAGCTTCGGCGGCTGCAGTTTTCCAACGACTAATGTATCAATTATTTAAGGGAGAAAAAGGTGTCAGATTTTTTCAAGATGACATTCTTGTTTTTGGGGATGATGAAAATGAACATTTGTCAAGATTACATAAAGTATTGTATATTCTTGAAAGCAAGGGCCTTACCGTTGAACATTCTAAATGTAAATTTGCTCAGAAGAGCGTAACTTATCTAGGCCATGTCATTGATGCTGAAGGTGTTAAACCTAAACCTTCCTTGGTTTCAGCTATTTCTGAAGCTCCTGTTCCTACAAGTAAAGACGACATTAAGTCATTCTTAGGAATGGCTGAGTTTTGCTCTAAGTATGTTCCTAATTTTGCGAGTGTTACTTACAATATTCGACAACTTTTAAAGAAGGGAGTGAAGTTCGAATGGTCTAAATCTTGTAATGAAGATTTCAAGAATATTAGGAACGCTATTGCTCAGGCCACTGCTCTACACAGTTTCGATCCATCCTTGGAAAACATAATTACTACTGATGCTAGTAACAAGGGTCTTGGAGCTGCGCTGGTGCAAATAGATGAGAAAGGGAAAGAAAATGTAATAGCCTATGCTTCAAGATCTTTCTCCTTGTGAAGAAAAGTACCCTATAATAGAAAGGGAGGCTTTAGCTTGCGCTTGGGCTTTAGATCACTTCAAGTCTTTCGTTTGGGGTAAAATGTGTTTATTAAGCAGCGACCATAAGCCATTAGTTAAGATTTTAACTACAGAAGGGGTTATCAATGCTTCTGCTCGCCTGGCTAGAATTTCTATGAGGTTACAGAATTTAATTTACAAGATTGTTTATGTGCCAGGTAAAAGCAACGTTCTTGCTGATTTCTTGTCAAGGATGCCTGTAATAGAGGAAGTGGACAATAACGATTGGAATGAATTACAAATAGCCTATGTTCATGATGAAGGTCTTTCTGCCTTCAGCAGGGAAGAATGGAGCAGTGAGTACTTGGCTGATGAATGTTTACAGAAAGTAATTTCCTACACAGTTGAGGGTTGGCCAGATAAAGATGTGTTGGATGATGTTTTAAGACCTTTTTGGGAAGTTAGGTCTGAACTCTCAGTTGCTCATGAGACTTTATTAAGGGGTGAGAAGATCATTCCTCCAAGTGGCTTGCGTGAAGGAATCATTGAACTTTGCCATGAGGGTCACCCTGGAATTGTGAGGTCTAAATCATTGGTAAAGAATTTATTTTGGTGGCCTGGTTGTGATTCTCAGACGGAAAAGATTGTTAGAGATTGTGTAATTTGTGCTTCTGCAGACAAAACCTTGCGTACTTTTCGTCCTCCTATGTTGGAGTGTTCTTCTCCTGAGTTTACTTGGGAATGTGTTGCGGTGGACATTATGGGCCCTATTCAAGAACAGGATGGTTCTCATCGGTATTTGATTGTCCTCATTGATTTGTTTTCTAAATGGCCCGTTGTTAAGGTGGTAGAGAGAGCAGATACTGATTCTGTTTTAAGTTTCCTGATGAGACTTTTGTTACAGAGGGAATCCCTTCTTGCATTCTCACCGATAATGGTGTTCAGTTTTTGTCTGTAAGAACGAAAAGGTATTTTAGTAAACTTGGTATTAGGCATAGGACAACTTCTCTTTATAATCCTGGTGGTAACGGTGTCGTAGAACGTTTTAATAGGGTATTGAAGAATACTATTCAGCTTTCTATCAGTAATAATCTGGATTGGCCAACTCAAATTGGGAAAGTTGTTTGGAATTACCGTATTACTGTTAATGATTCTACTGGTATCTCCCCTTTTGTTTTAATGAAGGGTAGGAACCCACGTTCTAAAACTATCCCTACTTGGTTATTTTCAGGTGAAGTTGAGCCTTATTCTAAGGACTTAGTCAAGGCAAGGTTGGTACAGGTCCATGACAAAAGTAAAAAATATCATGATTTGAAACATGGACCTAAAGAAGTCAAGATAAATATTGGTGATTGGATTAGAATTAAAAAACCTTTTAAGGTACAGAAAGGCGAGTCTACTTTTTCTGAACCCTTTCAAGTGATGGAAGTTTTAAAGAATTCTGTTAAACTTAGCAATGGGAAAGTTTGGAATTTGAGTAGAATTGCCAGGTGTAATCCGAGTTGTTCTTCTAGATCTGATTTTTCTAACGCCCTTTGGAAACCAGAAGATTTGGATGTTGATTGTTCTAGTGGCAACAATAATTTGACTAACTGTTCTGGAGTGGTTAGTTGTTCTAGTTCGTGTGATATTCCTAATTCTAGTGTGGTTGTTTCTGAAAATGATAACTTAGAGTCTTCTAGCAACATCTCTGAGGATTCGGTTGTCACTCCTATGGAAGATGGTTCTGTTACTTGTGAGGATCCTGCTCTCCGCCATTCCTCAAGGAAGAGGGTGGTTCCTCTGTGGCTTAAAGATTATATCACTAACAATAGTTAGGGGTTTTATCACAAACAATTGGTAGTAGTTTCTTTTTTTATTTTGTATATGATTGGAAAAGTTTCGATCCACTTAATGTATGTTTTTCTTGTTCCCTTGTTTTTTATTTTATTATTAGAAAGGGGGATGTGTTGTGTTGCTTACTTATTGCATTGTTCCTTTAATCATACACATTCCAGTTATGTCATTACTGAATGTGGAATGTTCTACATGTCATGTTGATGTGCATCCTTTGGTAAGAGTCAGTTACTCCTTGATGCTGATCTTGCTGGATTACTTGTACTGTGCTCTTCGATTGAATAAAGGATCTACTTTAATTCCTTTGAATCATCTTCATTTCACAGTGCTCGTCTACTTGGTGCAACTAGTGAGGTGCTAGTTAATACCACAGCCTTGGTGCCTAAGTCTGAAGCTGCTGACTGCATACACATTTGCAGGGGCGGGCGGAAAAGTCCTTTACGTTGCTCTCACGGCAAACTGTTTAATGTGAAGTTAAAAATGCCCGATGGAGTATAAGACTGGGCACAAGGTGCTTGCATTCATAGGGTACCTGGTGCAGTTACTGATGCTGGGGTGGTGGTCAAAATTAAATGTCTAAGTGGTGAATGTCAAAGCCGTTGTTGCCTAAGGTTAGAGCGGCTGCGAGTGTACACATCGGGTGTGAAGCAGTGGGCGGGGAAGCAGATCCCTTTGAAGCTGCTGGGCAGAAATGCGAGTCATGGCCTGGCAGCCGTGAAGTGTGAAGCAGTGGGCGGGGAGGCAGGAGCAAATGGTAAGGGGAGCCTTTCAAGAGCAAGGCAGGGGGATAGAAGCGCGTTCACGAGCACTTCTACAAATCCGCATCGTGAAGTCAGCTTTGTGGTTTGACTGCAATAGGTCTCTCTGCGAGGCCTAAAAAGGGGGCGGAGGTGCCGGTTAAAAGCTGTGGTAGGAAAGCTCCATTTTGGGTCCTGGGTATCGAAAGTGAGGAGGGGACTGGGTGTGCAGAACCGAGGGAGACGGCAGCGGCCATTTTGGAACGGTGTGTGGGTCTGGTGCATAGTGCAATGGTTTACAGCGGGGGCAGTGATGTGGTGCCAATTATGGGGCAAAATTTGGCATTAACGTTCTATGGGTGAAATTGCCATTTTGTGACGATTAGCGGGTGGGAATTTGTGACAATATTTACGTTCACATTTCTGTAGAAATTGTATACAATACATATTTGGTGCACTTATATACAGTTCACATTTTTTATATACAGTTCACATTTTTTTCAGCTTCTAAAGCCTGGATTCAGGTGTATATCACTAGTCAAGAAACCGGGGTCAGAGTCTTTTCCCATCCCTATTGGTCTGTTGACCGGTGTGAGAGGTAATTTCACAGGATTCAACAGAGTACAGAGGGTCAGCGATTCAAAGCAAAGATGTCCAATCTTCAGTTATTTTCAACCCTTGTCTTATAGAGTCAAACAAAATTATTGATTTCAGTTCAGCTCTGTTCAATAATTGTGCCATGTTGCCACCCCTCGGCGGTAGTTTCAATGTTTGCAAGACCGCAATTATCAATGCACTACATGATGCTTTTATTACATTAAAAAAAAAAACACCCGCCTCCTGACCATTAAAGGTAGGTGGGTCAACAGATTTTTTCGTAATAATGAATCCTGGTTCTAACACGTTTGGGAAACACTGGTCTACACTTGTTAAAACCACAGGTACATCCTAAGCAGGCGCATCTAAGTGATTTGGGGAGTAGGTGGGGCAAGTATTTTTTCCTCTTCTGGGCAAGTAGAATTTCCTCTTCTGGGCAAGTAGATTTCTGGAGTATTTAGTCCCTTGAACAAATAGGTTTTTTTAAAAATCCTGCCACACCACTGTAAACACTTTCCCACTGATCTACAATACCTTGTACTATCTGTTTTACTCTTAAATTGCTGACCACTTGTTAATCTATTACTCCTCTTCTAGTACACAACTTAACATGTATAGTCGGATCATTACTCGCAAGAGGTTTATAAAACTACTTTGGTCTAATAGCTGGGCGCTTAATCATCTACTTTCTACTCCGTGCTAAAATCTGAATCTCTGGAAAACCCTAGGCAGGGTATTTCGACGTTGTTGCATTTCTATGCATGTTATAAGAGCCTCTGACCGATTGGTCTAAAAATTCATTAAATACATTTGATGTAGAGTAAGGCTTTCTGTGAGGCCACTAAAATCACCCAAACAGTGAGTATTTGACTACATGGACAACACCTGTATGTTGGATTAACATTTTAGTTTCTCCTGCTTGTGTTCATATTGTTTGTTCTTTGTCTGATTTCCTTTTGGGTTATGTTTGAATTTTGTGACACTGATAGTTTGAAAATGAAGACTTTACCACAGTGTAAGGTGTGGTGTCCTTTGCGATACAATGGAAGTTAGATAATACTGCGATTTCATCACTTGCTAAGGTGCTTAGGCAGAAGTGAGTTCATTTGAATTCAAGTATGTTAGTCAACTGTACTTTGAAATGTATTGTTTGACTTAAGACTGACTCGCTGATTGTTCTGTGACATGTAGCCCTCAATTCATTCTTGGCATGACAAAAATTTCGGCCTGTGAGATTAGGTGAATACTCTGTTTATGATGTCATGTGTAAAAAATAATTATAATAAAAAAGCTGAACAATTTCCTAGTGCATGGTTCCTAGGTAGTATATGTGATTGTGCGATTTTTAAAAATGTTTTAAACCAAAATTAGTGTCAAACATGGGTTCTTGATAATTATTTTGAAGTCTACTCTTAGACCTCCTAATATCTCTTTTCTCCAGTCCTGCCCTCCACTGTAACCGTTTCTCCAATAGCTACATTCTTCCACTGATCAAAGTGCACAGTTTATACCTCGGCTCTCTATATTTTCAGTGAGGGTATCTTTATTTTAAACAGATTCTGAACTAATAGTTTGACCGAGGTGACCTTGTTCGCCGCTCAGTTTCTTTTCTTAGGATCAAATGTATTCTTGAATAGCAGGGTTGAATCTGGAGTTATCCATTACTTTATACATGTAATTTAATTGTAGAGGAAATGGATGCCGGGGATCGTTGGTGTCTCCTCTCCCTGCTAGTAATCTTCATTATCATATTTAGTTTCATTGGGAAAAGTCTAGAGGTTGCATCAGGGTGCATTTTTGGGATTTAAGCAGCTTATACACACTTACTCAAACAGGGTCCAGTTCTTTACAAACTAGTTTCTTGTCCTCTCACAGGGTAGCAGAGTATTCTCAGCTAGATTACAGGGGTGACCCAAAGGACTTTGACTGTCTTCAGAAAATTAATTTAATTATGTGTCAATGTTTGTCTAGCACTAACACAGTAGTTCCTTCCACTTGTCAACTGGTCTATAGGGAGAACATGCTATCCAGTACAAATACCAAAGCCAGAGAAACACTTTTAGAGATGATCAACTTTTATGTTTTTCTTCATTGGAGTCTGTGCTTGGGGATTTCATAGTCCAGGATTTTGTAATAGTCGTAATACTTGTTGTTGCATTTTGCATGCACAATAACTTCCTAACTGATTATGTAAACCTTTTTTTTTTTCTTTTTCCCCTTTTAAATTTTAGCCAAGAAGCATCCTACATGAGTTTTACTGATTGGGATCATCAATTTTAGAATTTTTTTACTGTTCCAGAATATCTTGTAATGGGCCAGAAGTCACAGAGAATACATCGTTTTATTTCCTTGATAATTGTTATATTTATTTTTTAAAGTAACAGGTAAGAAAATATTGCTCTTCTGATCTTTTGGTTAGATATGGAAAGTTTAAAAGTTGAGGCAATAAGTAAAATGAACCAAACGGGATTATTATTTTAAGGAAAGTTCACTTGTTTTGAGGCACCCTCATTACTAATAATTTAATGAAGTAATTGAGTTCTTAAACTACACAAGTCCTTACTGGACTGAAACTACATTGCAAGAGAAAATTGGCAGCATCATTTAAGTAACCTTGTCCTTATGTTGATTTTGAGTTTCATGAAAATGACCGTCTTTCAGATATCGACTGGCTTCATTCCTTTGGAATTGGGAGGATGCTGCGTTCATACCTTGTTTTGGGGGATGGAAAAGGGGGGGGGGAGGGTGTGTATGCCACTTGCCTAACTTCTGTCATATTAAATGTTTGGAAAGAACTGTGGCATGAGCGGTATGCAAATGCACGCTTTTAACTTTGCCTATTGTTTCTTGAAAATATGTTTACATTTTTATTTCATTTATTTTTTTTATTTAAATTTGTTTTTATTGTTGCAACAAAGTATATCAGTACAGCGTAAACAATCCGCCGACGTGGCCTCAACATTCAGCCACGAACAGCCATGCGTGCAACGTTTTCTTGTTTTATACGATTGGTACATATATACATGTCTTCAGTTACTCAGTACAATATAATCGTGCAAAGACGCCTGCCGGCTGGGAAACTGTGGAACAGCGTCGCCCTGGGGGCGATGAAGAATGACGGGCAGGCAAGTTCCCGTCATAATGGCGCAGGATCAGGGTCTGTACTTGGTCAGATATCGGTGATACCAGTGAACAGGGGGGGAACTAAACGGTGGGAGGGAAGCATGTAGGCGCTAGCAGGGTCTAAGCAGGGGGATATTGGAGGGGGGGGGGTCATGGAGCCATGCGGTCTGCTCCCCATAATGGGGGGGGGGGGGGGGGAAAGGAGGGGGAATTGGCAGGGGGGTTGATGCATTCCGCTTAGGCGAGATACTAGATGGGTGGCAGGACATACACGAGTTTGTTCAGGATCCAGGGGGTTATCGGGACTCGACCCTGAGGTGGCTCACACCCGGTAGAGGCTACCGGCCTTCTCAGGCGGCAGGGGGGGGGGGGAAGGGACAGGTGGGTCTCCTGCCTGCGTGGACTGCCGGAAGCTGTGGAGGAGCATGGCCCATTCCATGGAGATGGGAATTTTACGCGCGCCCCTGGCTTCTTCTTCCCTCAGAGCATCTTCCTCCGCTGCCGCCCATTTACCAACCGCCCCCTTCCATTGTGCTATGGGGGGGCCCTCCGGGGACCGCCAGCGCATGGTTATGCATCTATTCGCCAACAGGAGCGCTAAGGACACGAAGCGCCTATGCACCGGTTCTTGTTTAGAGACGTGGAGGATGCCTAGTGCGCTGGACTCCCAGGTGGCCAGTGTAGTGAGACCTGTGAGTTCCGACAGTGTGCCGTGTACCACCCGCCAAAAGGGTTGAAGGTTGGGACAGTCCCAAAACATATGACGGAAATCCGCGGCAGGGGAACAGCATCTGGGGCATAGGAATGGTGTGGAGGGGTAGAACTTCTGTAATCGCGCTGGGGTGAGGTACGCTCTGTGCAGTATATAGTATTGGATGTTTTTGAAGCGGGCGTTCCTAGAGACGTGTTTTGGGGCCTCAAGTGCTTTAGTCCACTCCGAGTCGTGTAGAGCGCGGCCTATGTCCTCCTCCCATGTAGCACGCAGGGCCGTCAGGGGGGCATGTGAGAGTTCCCTGATGGATTTATATAGCCAGGTGACCAGGTGGCGGCCCACCCCCATATGGAGGAGAGCATGTATTACTGGATGCGTGTCTGGCTCGCCAGTTTGGAGATTGAAATGAGGCCGGTATCCATCGAGCAGTTGCCTATACCTGAGGAATTGGCCAGGGGGGAGCCCGTATTCTGCGACCAAGCGGTCGAGTGGTTTCAACTGACCCTCCTCGAAGAGCGATTCCAGCTCCGTGATGCCACATTGGGACCATCCGGCAAACAGTGGAGCCGTGAAGTAGGATTCTTGCCTGGGGCTGCCTATCAATGGTAGCAGCGGGGAGTACGGGAGCCTGCTGGGGGATAACCGGTGGATCCGCATCATGCACCGGCGCGCTATCGCCACTTGGAGGGGGTATGTGCGCCGTGGCTTGGTGCCCGGGAGGAGAAGACGGGTGAGTTCCGGGGTCGCGATTCTGCCGGTAGAGGTAACAGTCTCCTGAGGGTAACGGTCCACCGTCCAGTAGGACAGCCATTGGAGCTGTGCCGCGAGGAAATATGCCTCGAAGGACGGAGCCCCGAGCCCTCCCTGCGTCGTGGGGAGTTGAAGGGTTTTCAGGGCCACCCTGTGTCTGCCTGCACCCCAGATGAGGGTCCCCAAGAGGGAGTCAACGTCGCAGAAGAAGGACCTGGGCGGTATCACCGGTAGATTTGTGAAGTGGTAAAGGAGTCGGGGAAGCATCACCATTTTAGCTAGGGCTATCCGCCCTATCGGGGCCAGCGGTAGCTTATTCCAGAAGGCGACTGTCGGGCGCAGACTAGCCAGTGTCCTGCGGTGATTGCCCTCAAAAATGTCTGCTGGAGAATGGTACAAGCGGACACCGAGGTACCGGGGAGCCTCCGCGGACCATGGGAGTTTATGTGGCCCTAGCTCGACTTCCCGGGGGGTAGGTCCGGGTGTAGAGGGTAGACCGTGGACTTGTCCCAGTTCACCTGTAGTCCCGAGGCGTCTGCAAATTCCGCCAGTGCTGCCCCAATGGGGGTTAGGTCCGTTTCAATATCTCGGACATATATGAGATCATCCGCGTACATGGACACGCAATGGGTGCCGTCTGCAAGCGGTATGCCTCAGTCTACACCTTCCTGGCGCAGCCGAACCGCCAGCGGTTCGACCGCCAGCGCGAATAAGAGAGGCGACAGGGGGCACCCTTGTGTTGTGCCTCGTCGAACTTCAAACGCCGGTGAAATGCGTCTCCCGATACGAACTCGGGTGGTGAGATCGGTGTACAGGAGGCGTGTGTATGCCATGAGCGTCAGGCCGACATTGAAGCGCCGCAGGACCGAGAACAGGTAGGGCCAGGTGAGGGTGTCTAACGCCTTTTCAAGGTCCATAATGAGGCAGGCGGCACGGGGAAATCTTTCACGTACCTGATCTTGAATATGGAAGACTCGGCGGAGGTTCTGGGAGGTATTCCTCCCTGGGACGAAGCCGCATTGGTCGGGGTGGACCAGCGGGCGTATGACCTGTGCATATCGATCAGCTAGGATCTTCCCTAGGATCTTACAGTCAGCCGACAGGAGCGTGATGGGCCGATATGACCCCATGTGGAGCGGATCTCTGTGGGGCTTGGGAAAGGTGACAATCACGGACTCCCGTAGCGATTGAGGTAACCTCCCTAAATGGAGAGACGCCCCGAACATCCGTGACAGACGGGGGACTACCAGGGGAGAGAATGTCTAGTAGTATTCCAGTGGGAAGCCGTCTAGTCCCGGCGCTTTATTCCGAGACATGGCACGTATCGCCTAGGTGATGTCAGAGGGAATTATCTTGGTGTTGAGTGTGCGCTTGTCGTCATTTGATATCGTGGGTAACGTCAGAGGGTCTAAAAAATGTTCCACGGGGAACAGTGGGCCGGGGCTTCGTACACCTGCGCATAATGGCGCTGGAATGCCAGGAGAATCTCATCCTGCGATTGCACTAATACACCTTCCGGGTTGAGAATGTCCGTGATTGGCTTGATTTCGGTGTCCTGCCTCGCCATCCAGGCCAGAAGCGCCCCGGTTTTGTCTCTGTCCTTGTGTACCCTAGAGGCGTATGCCCTGAAATTGTACTTTCGGAGGTCAGCGCAGGCAGGCTGATACTCAGACTTAGCCTCGGCCGTGAGCACGGCGTGTTCCTCCGAGTCGTCAGGTCGTTTAGTGAGTGCGGCTAGAGCTTGCTCTGTGGTTAAAAGTGTCCGCTCTAAGGTGCGGCGGACCCACACACCTGTTTGATGCATTCTCCCCTCGCCACCACTTTAAACGCGTCCCACTCCACCAGTACCGGTGACGCCGTGTTCTCGTTGTGTGTGAAGTAATCTTGTATGCTGGATTTGTGTGCGTCTCTGAAAACTGGATCCGATAGGCATTCTCTAGGGAGGCGCCAGGTGGGAACCGGTGGGTGTGGGGGGCGCCAGGTAAGACGTATGATGTGGGCGTCGTGATCTGAGAGGATCCGACCCAGGTATTCTGTAGACGTTATCTTGGGGAGGATTGGTGCAGAGCAGAGGAAACGGTCTAGGCGAACTCGGAGGTTGTGCGGAATCGAGTGAAAGGAGTAAATGCGAGCCAGTGGGTGTAGGTGTCTCCATGCATCAGTGAGTGCCCAGTGCGTGGTCCATGCCCTAAATAGGTCTGCCTGTCGGGGGGCCAGGGAGTGTGTGGGGGGAGGATGCGAGCGGTCCAGGGAGGGATTCAGTGTGCAGTTAAAGTCACCTCCCAGTACCCACGGAACTGTAGTGAACTGGGCCAAAACGCCCGTAAGGTGATCCCAAAACTGACCCTTATCCGTGTTAGGGGCGTAAATGCTGCCGAGGAGTACCCCTTGCCCATCAAGTATTCCCTCCAGAAGCGCGTACCTGCCCTCTCTATCTACCACTCGCCGGAGCACTCGGAAGGGAGTACCTGGCCTTACCCACAATAATGCGCCGCGCGCAAACGCTGAATATTGTGTGGCACAGATGATCCCTCGCCATTTGGCCTGCAAACAAGCGAGTTCAGTAGCGTTAATGTGTGTCTCCTGCAGAAACGCTATGCCGGCCGACATGCGCCTAATGTAGGAGTATACAGAGTAGCGCTTACTGGGCGTGTGTAGGCCCCGTACGTTTAGTGTAAGGATATTAAGGCCTGAGTGGGGGACTGCCATTCCTGGGGTGATGTGGTTGGGAGAGGGGCCCCCCTACAGCTCCCGTGGGCCGCCCGTGTATGTGTGCCATATGTGTTCCTGCGCGCCAAGCTTCCTCTAACGTGGGGGGGGGACCAGGGGAAGTAACAACAACTAGAACCTCGGTGGGCAACTGGCCCAATACTGAGGATACGTCACCGGGGGTGACATATCCAAACTAGTGTCCCACTAGGGGAGAAATTCAACAAATTCGTGGGGGTGGCAGCGTGTGTCGCTGCTGGGCCTGTGCGCGGGTCTGGCTCTAGCAGGAGAAATGTCTATCGCTCGCTAGCGCTTACAGACATCTGGCAAATTGGTCTAGGCTTCTAGACGTCGCGCAATACAGCAGGCAACCATGAGAAGGATATAGCAGGTGACAGTTCAACCTTCATGAAGAGGTGGTACGTTGGCTGGCCAGGGCAGCGTCCAATGTGAGTGCCACAACCAGGGGGGAAGAGATTGGGCCGAATCCCGACATAGTTCCATCACTGTCCCGGTCTTTCTCAGGGGTGAACAGGTGTGGCTGACCTTCCAGGTCCGAGGCCGGGGATGACGTGTGCAGTTCGGTCACCGCCCGTAGGGCGTCTCGTCGCTCCTACATGATTTGTGTGAGGTCGGGTGAGCCCGTGGGGGAGGATGCCTGGCTCTTGGGGCGGCCTGATCGAGCACGGCTCGTGCCCCGTTTCCTGGATCGTCTGGAGTCATTGTTGCGTGTCCTCTGGGGTCCGGGTTTAGGAATCAGCGGGCAATTAAATTCAGTCCAATCCTGCGCGTCCGCTGCCGTATCGAAGAAGAGGGCTTTCCCTTTGTGGATCACCTTAAGGCGGGCAGGGAATAGCAAGGAGTATTGAAGGTCGTTTGCGCGGAGGCGCCTCTTGACTTCCAGAAACGTGGATCGCCGCTGTTGGACCTCTCGAGCATAGTCCGGGAACACCATGACGTGTTGGTCTTCCACTTGCAGGGGGCCCGCCATCCGGGCCGCACGGAGCACCGCGTCCCGGTCTCGGAAGTGCAGGAACTTGGCCAACATGGGTCGTGGAGGAAGACCGGGTTTGGGTGCCCGGGCCGGGACCCTGTTGGCCCTCTCGATGGAGAAGTACGGCGACCGGTCGCAGTCCGGGGTGAACGATTTAGTCCAGGATTCCATGTAGGTCAGAGGGTCCGAATTTTCAATCCCCTCCGGCAGGCCCAGGACGCGGATGTTACAACGTCTTGAGCGCCCCTCTAAATCCACTGTGCGCTCCTCCAAGGTCTCCATGCGGCGCAGGATCTCCTGCATGTCTGCCTCCTGCGACTTCACCGCGGGTTGTAACTCAGTCACGATCCGCTCACCCTCCTTCACCCTGTCTGCCAACTTACGGTGTTCATCGCGGATTAGGCTAATGTCCGTCGTCAGGGTGCCCAATTTCTCCTCCATCGAGAGGCGAGACATTTCGATTGCCGCCAACACCTGGTCCAGTTTCGCTGACAGTGTAGGGTCGGTTTGCGACGCATTGGCCTGCGTCCATGTTCTCGTTTGTGGCATCTTCTCGACGGCCGTTTCAGGGACCGCCGTCGCCTGAGAGGCCCTTGGCTTCCCCATGGGTGCTGTCAAAAGGAAGAGTGGGGGGCCCCCCGGGTCGTCGTGCGCCTCGAGGGCGGTAGGTCGTCGCCTCACAGCATCGCCGGGTAGGTGGCAGCTCAGTGCCGGCCGGCTCCCTCCGTCTCCTCCGGTTCTGGGGGGGGGCCCGCTCTGTCAGGGGTGGCTTGCGGCCGCCGGGGCCGGTGGGTCCGACCGCGGGGGGGGGGCCGTGTGGGTGTCCTCTCCTCTCCGGGAGGAATGTGGCGCAGTGTCAGCGCTGATCGGCAGGGTAAAGGTCGGGTGGCATGGACCAGGAGGCTCCGGGGTGGCGGACGGCCGCTGGCAGCGTCTCCAGCGCAAGTGGGGCACTCCTGCCCTCAGGGCGAGGTTCGCGTTTGTCCTCCTTGCTAGGCCTTCATGCGCGCCATTTTAGGGTCAGGCACCCGGGTCCACCGGGCTGTTTGGGTCCTTCGATCGGGTGGCGACATGCCCAATGACTTCCCACGGGGCCCGGAGGGAGGAGGGGGCCCCCCTGGGGTGCCGGCGTTGAGATCCTCGGGGGAGGGGGGGGAGAGATCAGTGCTCACCGCCCTCGATGATGATTACGGGCTTCTGGAGTGTCAAGCCCTGTGCAGTTGGCGCGCTCGCCGGCTTCCCGCAGTCCGCAGGGGCCACCGGGGCGCCGGCGTTGAGATCCTCGGGGGGGGGGGGGGATCAGCGCTCACCGTCTTCAACGATGGTTTCGGACTTCTGGAGTGTCCAGCCCTGTGCAGTCGGCGCGCTCACCGGCTCCCCGCAGTCCGTAGTGGCAGGTCGGTCCAATCTGAGGGCCGATCAGGCTCCCGGCGGGGAAATAGCTCCGGTGTATTGGAGCCCCGGGGCGGCAGCCGCCATCTTGTGTGTAGGGGCTCCGGGACAGGGGAGGGCGCCGTCCGGTGCGCACCCCCGTGGGCTGGTTTCACCGTCTCCGTAGGTTTCTCCGCCGCTGTCGGCTGGCCGCGTCTTCCGGGGCCGCCGGTTAGAGAGCCGACTCTTGGAGGCTCGCACGTCCGCCGGTCAGAGGTGCGCCCGCCATTTTCGGGGTCGGCGTCACTCTGAGTCGGCAGAAGACAATCCGGCTCGTGTAGTCTGCCCGCAGCAAGTTCAGGTCACTCAAAGGATGCCCCAGTGTGTGGGGGCATCACAGGTGCAGTATTTGGCGAGTTGAGGCTCCCGGCGATCTCGGGAACTGGGCAAGATGCTAGCCCGATCGCGGAGCCTCAGCAGGACACAGCCGCCGTCGTGGCTTGCTAAGCCACGCCCCCCTTGAAAATATGTTTACATGTGTAGGCAGATTGCTTCATGAAACTAAAACGATAACGGAATAACTCTTGGAGTAATAGAGATTTAAATTTGAACCCTTTACTTCTCCCTACTAAATTATCAAAAGGTATAACTTCTTGGTTCTTCTGCCGTCTGATTCAGATGTCCATCACTCAAGCTCCTGGTTGACACACTATGGTGCTAGTCGTGGGAGCCTTTCAGTTCTTACACTCCTGTTGGCAAAAGACAATCATTTTTTGCAATTGCTTTATCTGTCGTGGATCTATCCGTTCCATTTCTGGCATCTTGTCGACACCCTGTTCTGGGCCTCAGTCCTCTTGAATTTTTCCCAATTGCTCTTCATCTCAAATTCAGACTGTGATGGAAAGAACTTCCTTTCTATACTGTCCTGTGTCACCAGAAGTATTTGTGGGCAGATAATCGCCAGGGCGGCGGTTCAGGCATGTGGACACCTTAAACAGAGCTGCCTCATTAGTTACCTAGAGCTGCTAGCATTCCAAATATCTATCAAGGCTTTCTTATGACACGTACATTGTAAGGTAGTCTTAGTCAGAAAGGAAAACCTCACTGCCATATGCTACCTTCAGAAAAGAGTGAGCGTAAAACAGTGGACAATTTGCCATAGACCGCACTTGTTAGCAGAGTGCATTCCGGGAGTGGGCAACTATTTTGCAGACCTGCAGAATAGGATGGGTCAACCACTCCATGAGTGGGTTACTTCTTTACTTCCTACGTTGGGGTTTCCCCGACGTAGATATTATTGCAACTGTGGAGAAGTGTGGCTCACTGGTTAGAGCAGGCAGACCCTGAAGCAGAGGCCAGACCCGGGACCAGGGTTCGATTCCCAACGCGGCAGGGTGTTGAGCTTATATGTCCACGGACTCGATAATTCTCGCTTCGGTGCCTGACCTAATCATGGGTTCACACTCTGCAACTCTGGGCATTAAGCTTGCTTAATCTCCACAACGGCCCCCCGCGGCGGGATGCCTGGCTTTCACCTTGGGGATACCCTGTAGGGGCTATCTCACAGGGAAAAACCAGGACGGGTTCCCAAGGCAAGCGCGGAGATACCCCTTCGGGGGTCGATTCTGGCGCTATATAAGAAATGTAATAATAATAATAATAATAACTGCCAAATGCCCAAGCTTTGCATGAAGGTTTCGGCACCCACAGTCCATGTCCGGGTTATTTGCTGACCAATCTGTGCAACCATTCGCTACTTTTTATGGCTTCACACTCTTCATTCTTTCCTTTTTTCTACAGAGTACAATTGCTACATGCTATTTCTTGTTTAATAATTTTTTGTTTGTTTACTTTATTTATTCACATCTTGAACACTGTCACAGGGTTGCTCCCTCTGTTCACCATGTTTCTTTGATGCGGGCATCTTTCCATGTTTACACTCTGCTTCCTTTTCTTAAGGAGCATGTGCGCATGCTCGGCGTCTTCCGGGTCTGCTGTTTACATGGACCGGGTTCTACCAAGTCGATGCGTTGTTTTTCCTTCGTAGCTGGTAAGTGTTCCCGCTACCCACCAAGCACATTTGGGCTCTTATGGCACAAAACACTTTATCACATCACTAATTTAAGTTTCCTTTTGGGCTAAATGGTGTGCACGTTTCCATGTACACTACGGGCAACACACTTTTACCATCTTGTTATGATTTTATTTGCTGGCGCTTTGGGGTCACCCTCACATTTCGCAGCGTGTTAATACTTGACATTTCGTGTTCCGTTTTTTTCACCTTCCGTTAGCTTTCATCACAGCACCGTGGAGCCTTGAATTTTTGGCCCTACTATGTTCATTTTCTCGTGTTATATTGTACTGGTCACACGTATTACCGGACATTTGTGTAATTTACTTTGGTCATTTTTCTTTTTTCCTTTTGTACATTCTTAGTTATGTTTAACTATTCGGGTGCCTACATCATAGCACCTTGTCTTTATGGTGCTTTGTATTCTTACCTCTTTGCAATCAGAAATCTAGATCAGTTTCCTTTCTACTTTTGCCACACGGATTCCCCCTGAAGAAGTGCAAGCGCACAAAATGCATCGGGGATAATTATACTACGGAGTATGAATTTGTCTGACTTACTGGATTTTTGTCAATATACTAAAGATCACAATCATATGATGTAATATGATGAACTGTGACCTCTTTGAACACGTAATGATCTAACTATTAAAGATCATAATCTTTTCCACTACAATTGAAGTACTTGTATACATTTCTGCACGCGCTTCGGCGCATCAAGAGTTTCCAGAGGTTGCCCTTACTCGCTGTAAGGTTATCTTGGTTGAAGCTGCTTAACTTGCCAGACCGTCTCCTTCCTTATCGGAGCACAGTCCGGCACCTGAACCCCAAGCAAAACAACCTTGCAATTTGACTCCTGAGGTCTTAGAGTTTGGTTCCCTCAGTTTATATTTGGAATGTATGCCTATCCTGAAGAGGCTTACGTCTTACTACACAAGCCTGCTATGTAGCAAGGTGGCAGAGGTTCATACACTACTTCATACCCAAAAAAATTTATCCACTAAATTTAACAGCGTAAACCATTGTTTGGTGCCGGTTTCATTTAAAAAACTCAGATCTTGCTTGCACGGCTAGTTGTTTAAATTTGGCAGCATTTGCAGTTTACCTAGAAAACCAGGAACACGCGTCGCTTTTCAGGGTCCCTGTCATTAAAGTTTTTATGGAAGGACTTAAAAGGATTATCCCCAGTAGATATTCTCCTCTCTGGGATTTCAATGCAATCCTGACTACACTCATGGGCCCCTCGTTAGAGTCCCATCATTCTTGCTCCCTCCTATTTCTATCTTGGAAAGTTTGTTTCCAGTTGCAATCACTTCCCTCAGACATGTGAGTGAGCTACAAGCTCTCGCGTTGTAATGGTCTATTTTCTAGGTTTACCGTGACGAACAAGTCTTTAGAACTAATCCAAAGTTTCTGCCAAGGTATTTTCTCCCTTCCACCTCAACCAAACTATTTCGCTCTGGGTGTTCTTCCCACACCCAGACTCAGTAGCAGAAAGAGCCTTCCACACTAGACGTTGAAGGGCCCTCATGTACTACATTGATGGGGCAAAATTGTTTCTTAAGATGCAACCAAGATTTGTCGTCTACAGTAAACTACACAAGGACAGTGCCATTTCCAAAGCAGGGGTAGCTCGTTGGCAAGTGCAACAAAAGGTGCTACCCTAAGTCCAAAGAACATCTCCCTGCTCCACATAGTCTGCATTCTAAATACAAGAAAGCCTTAGGCAGCTATCTGTTCCATCCAACACAAGTTCACTAAACACTGCTGCATTGATTTACAGGAGATTCAAGTGGGCCAGGTTGTACTACATACACTTTTTCAGTCTTATTCAACATCCTCTGGCTAACCACCATTTAGGGGAGAACTGCTTTACAGTCTATGCAGAGCATGTGTACTATCAGCCATAAATGCCACTAACGGAAAATGTTAATTACCCTGTAGATGTCGGTCTGTGGCATGTAATGCTTTAGATTCACATGCGGCCACCCTACAGATGCCTTAGGTGGTTGCAGATACTTTACTTTTTTTCCCCTATGTGCATGGCCATCTTCTTTACCTTCTGTGCTCTATTTCTGTCCTCCCTGCCATCCGGAAACACTATGGAACCAATGTATATGTGCATTATCAGTCATAGGTGAAGTCACTAACCATAGGACTCTGAAGACTTCTTCAAAGAAATACAGGTTCTAAACGTCAGAGCCCAGCACTAAATGACAGGAGCATGCAGAGCGGGTGTATCTACAGCACTTGATTCCATCAATAGATGCTTACAGGGTAAGTAACATTTTCCTTTTTTGATTGTAGTTATTAGGATGCCAGTACCTTATCCAGTTCCATGTGGTGGCAAAAATCCCTATACACCAGCACATGCCTGTGTGATCAGTCTTCATCAATATAAAAATATATTAAGGACTTGGATGGAATCCCTTTCTTCTCCTAGGTCCTTGCTTGGGTGCGGGGTGTAAAGAGGAGGGAGGCTGACGCACGCCAGACCTGTAGCATTCCTTACATGAATATTTATCTCCACCGGGGAGGAGGGCGGGCGCTTATGACTATAACAGAGATACCCCTACTACAGAACTGGAGTTACAGGACAGAAACTACTCCTTCTGTAGTAGGGGATCTCTGTGTATAGTCCTAATCTAGTGACTAGAATGGCAAGCCCATCCCCACACAAGTGGCGGTGGAGAGAAGAAAATTAACACCACTATTGTGTGAACAAATTCCGCAGCGAAGCCTGCCCAAACTGAGCATCTGCCCTGGCATCAGTGTCCAGACAGTAATGCTTAGCAAAGGTATGAACCGACTTCCAAGTGGCCGCCTTGTAGATCTCTGCAATCGGAACATTACGGAGTAAAGCTGTCGTATCAGCTTTTCCCCTGGTGGAATGAGCCTTAGGCTTACCCCCTAAGGTCTTATTAGCTTTTTGGTAACACAACTGTATGCAGGACACAATCCACCTAGAGATGGACTGCTTAGAGGTAGCAAGACCCGTCCTGACCGATCCATAATTGACAAATAAGTGGTCTGACCTACGAATATCTTTGGTTTTATCCAGCTAAAATTTCAACACCCTCCTGACATCCAGGGAATGTAGAGACCTTCCGCTGGAGATGAAGGATTCTGAAAAAACGTAGGCAACGTTATGGTCTGGTTGACATGAAAATCAGAAATAACCCTGGGAAGAAATTTAGGGTGAGTACGCATAACAACCTTTGCAGCATAAAATACAGTATAAGGTTCTTGGCAACACAACGCCTGAATTTCACTCACCCTGCGGGCCGATGTAATGGCCACGAGGAACGCCGCCTTCCAGGACAGATGCTGCAACGAAGCCTTATGAATAGGTTCAAAAGGCTCCTTCATCAATCTGGACAGCACCACATTCAATTCCCATGAAGGCGAAGGAAGCCTGACCGGAGGGAACACTTTCTTCAAGCCTTCCAAAAAATCTTTGATCACAGGGATCTGGAAGAAGGAAGTCTGTGAAGGGCATTTCCTGTAGGCAGTCCATGCAGCAAGATGAACCTTAATGGAATGAACATTAAGGCCAGACTGCGCCAAATGTAGAAGGTAAGGAAGGATGACGTCTTCATTGCATGTCGTAGGGTCATAGTTCTTGGACTGGCACCAGATACAGAACCTCTTCCACTTGTAAGCATAGGAAGCCAGAGTGGAAGGTCTCTTAGACTCCTTCAGTATGTCCATGCAATCTTCAGGCAGATTTAGATGGCCATATTGCACTATCTCAGGAGCCATGCCGCCAAACTCAAAGACTAGAGGTTGGGGTGCAACATCTGCCCCCGAACTTCGTGAGAAGGTCCGGCCTGCACGGCAGCCGAATGTGAGGAAGGAGAGACCGGTGAAGCAGGTCCATGAACCACCACTGTCTGGACCATTCCGGGGCAATGAGTATCATCCGAGCCCTGGACCGGGCCAGCTTGAGTACTGCGGAATCAGGGGAATGGGTGGAAAAGCGTACAGAAAGCTGTTCGACCAGTTGATCCATAAGGAATTTCCCAGCGTCCCCTGATGGTAGTACCTGGAGGCGAAGTCTCGGCATTTGCGGTTTTCGGCGGTGGCGAACAGATCTACGTCTGGAGTCCCCCACCTTGCGAAGACTTCTCCTAGTACTTCGTCGTTTATGACCCATTCGTGGTTTTCCTGAATCAGTCTGCTCAGTGCGTCCACCTGAACATTCTGCACACCTGGCAGATGGGTAGCCGTTACCGTCAGTCCTCTGGCCAGGAACCAGTGCCAGATCGCCTGCGCCTCTTGTGACCGTGCGTGATCTCGAACCCCCCTGCTTGTTGAGGTAATACATTGTGGTCGTATTGTCAGTCTGTACAAGCAGAGAGTTGCTCTGAATGGACGGAAGAAAGGCCTTCAGTGCCAAGTGAACCGCTCTGAGTTCCAGGAAATTGATGTGATACGTGGTCTCCAACGGGGACCACGTTCCTTGAATCTGTAGGTTTCCGGAGTGCGCCCCCCACCCGTGGAGAGAAGCATCCGTCACGACAGTCTGCGTGGTAATGTCCTTGTGGAAGGGAACCCCTCTGAGGAGATTCTCCGCTGAACACCACCACTTCAGTGACTGAAGAGCATGCAGAGACAGTCGTATCTTGTCGTCCCAAGATCCTTTCCTCTGATCCCACTGGTCCTCCAAGTACTCCTGCAGCGGTCTCCTGTGCAGCCGTGCTTGTGGCGTCAGGAAGATACAAGAGGCCATTGATCCCAGTAGAGAAGACACTGTCCTCACTGTTGTAGATGGAGTGGTCATAAGAGCCTGAGCGTTCCGAAGGAGTGATAATCGTCGCTGTTTCGAAGGAGACACGCTTGCTGACCGCGTATTGATGGAGGCTCCCAAGTACTGTATGCATTGGACCGGAGTCGGGACAGACTTGGACATGTTGATGTGCAACCCCAGCTTGTTCAAGAGAACGCACGTCTTCTGGAAGTCTGCCTGAGCTTCCGCGAAGGAGGATGCCTTGATCAACCAATCGTCCAGGTACGGGTAGACAAACACCTTGTTCTTCCTCAGGTGCGCTGCTACCACCGCCATGCACTTCGAGAATGTTCTCGGCGCAGACTTTAGTCCGAATGGGAGTACTGTGTATTAATGATTGGTGCCGACTTGGAACCGCAGGAACTTCCTGTGTTTGTGTGCAATGGGCACCTGGAAGTACGCATCCTGTAGGTCTATAGCACATAGCCAGTCTCCCTGTTGCAACTGAGGATAAATCTGATGCAACGACAGATGGATTCGCAGGGAAAAGGTTTGCCTTCTGTTTGCCTGTCGCAAGTCCAGAATGGACCTGAACTCGTTCTTGTCCTTCTTGCGAACCAGGAAGAACCGGGAGTACAGACCTCTTCCTCTCTGAGACAGAGGTACGTCTTCTATCTCCCTTTTCCTTAACAGGATATGTGCCTCCGCCTGGAGCTTGCGCAGCTGAAACTGCGAGCTGACCAGTGGAATTGCTGGAGGCGGGCTGGTAAACCGAAGACTGTATCCATTGCAAACAATATTCAGCACCCACTTGTCCTGAGTAATTTTTCTCCACTCTGCCAGAAAAAAATGAATGCTTCCCCCTACTGGAGTGGGTAACAGATCCCCGGGGGAAGTAAGCGCTCAGGGCCTAGACTCGGCCGGGCCTTTGTTCGCTGGTGCCGACTGTTTGCCTCCTTTGCCCTTCGGGCGTTTCTGGAATGGCTTACGGAACTGTTGTTGCTGCGACTGTCCCGAAGCTTGGCCACGTCCTCTGCCCTGCCCACCGAACCGCCGTTGGAACGGGCGGTACGATTTCTTCGCTTCTTTGGGCTTCTCTAGTCCCACAGCCATGAGTGTTTCGGCCTTAGCCTTCGTGCGGGCCATTTCGCCATCCGCATGTTTCCCAAATAGGGTTTCGCCAGAGAATGGAAGATTGGCCACCCTTTGCTGTGCGTCTGGTTTCAGTGACGTAAGGCGGTGCCAGGCGTGTCGTCGCTGGTTAATCTCATGGCAAAAGCCATGTGCCGCCAAGAGGGATGAATCTGCTGCAGCGCTGATAATTTGATTCGCTACCAGCATCCCTTCGTTTAGCACTTCCTGGATATCTTCCCGCTTCTCGCGAGGCAAGTGTTCCGCAAACTGCTGGAGGGAGTCCCAGAGGGCGTGGTCGTAGCGTCCCAACAAAGCCGTGGCACTCGCAGCCTTCATAGAGGTCGCCGATGTTCCACATACTTTCCTTCCAGCTAAATGCATCCATCTAGACTCTGTCTGGGGGGACTGTGGATGACGGCATGCTGTTTGCGGGCCGCCGTCACAATCGCAGAATCCGGAAGAGGTTCCACCCTTAGAAAAGCAGTGTCCGAATCGGGAGCCCGGTATTTTTTCTGCAATCTCGATGGGGCCGCCTTAGTCACCGCAGGGGTGAGGAAAAGGTCCATGGCCGGTTTCTCCAGGCCCGGCACCAGAGGTAGTAGTGGACGAGACCAGTGTTTCTGGTGCAGTGTCTCGAAAATGACTGAAGTCTTAGGCGTGGGCACCGTCAAGGATATGCCCAATTTGGCAGCGCCTCTCAATAGGACACCATGGAACGCCACCAGGTCATCAACCGGCGACACCCTTGTGTCCGGCGATCCAGACAAAGTCGTAGAGTAGTCCCTGGTTCCTGAGGACCTCGTGTGAGAGCGAGATCTGTGCCTCCTATGGCGGCGTCTCGACCGCGTGGACGACCTGTTGCGCGAACGCTCCCTCCTCCAGCGAGAGCGTGACCTCCCGGTCCGTGGGCGCTCCGCTGGTTTCCGTGGAGGCGTCGTCCGTGGCTTACCCTGTGGATTTGGTTTAGGAGTCCCCTTAGGTGGTGTAGGAAGAGGAAGTAGTGACACCGATCTCGGCGGAGGGACAGGGGGCAACTCCGGCTGAGGGGCGGGCCCATGCTGTGAGAGCGGAGGTGTTGGCTGTCCTGAGGGAGGAAGTGGTGGTAGAGGAGGGTTGACGGGAGGATTCTCCTTGGGTATAGGGGGAGGAGGCGTCTTCGGCTGAGGTGGTGTATATACCACCGAGTACACCGAGCCCAGTGACTTCTTCGGAGGAGGGGACTGCGACCCAGCCCCTCCAGTATGTGATCGCCGCTTCCGGCGCCCTCCACCAGACTCAGCGTGACTTCTGGCGCCAGAACTCCTTCTGCGCCGCTTCGGGGGGTGAGAACGACTGCTCGACGCCGACCTCTTTCTCCTAGACGCCGACGTCATTTATCCGGTGTCGGATGTCGCCTCCGCAACTCAGGCGTCGAACGTCGCCTCCGCGACGTCGAACACTCCTTTCTCGACGCCGAACACCACCTCCGCGACGTCGACCGTTCCATTCTCGACGACTAGCGTCGACTCCTCCTCGACCCAAAGGTCCTCGACGCCGAGGATCCCCTCGACGCCGACCGTCTTCTCGACGGCGACCGGCGGTATTGCCTCGACAACTAGCGCAGACGCCTGTGGCTTCTCCTTCGACGCCGGTAGCTCAACGCCGTAGACGGTGCTTTCGACGGAGGCCTAACCAGGCTCCTCGACGTCGAATCTTCACGCAGTCTTGACCCGGAGCACCGGGGAGAAGGGGAATACACCGCCGTCATCCCTCTCAACGTAGTCGTCTATGCAATCGACGGAGACCGGGACCGTTTGCTGGTCTTACTGCCTCTGGGGAGCCCCCCAGAGGCCTCAGCAGAGGCAGAGGGAGCCTTCCCAGACCCGCCTGCAGTCGTCTCCCTTCCAGGCCTTGGAGCCTAATCTTCAGCCTTTCCCTCAGGGTCCTTGCTGAGAGGTTCTGGCAGATGTCGCAGTCTTCAGGGACATGTGCTTCAGGGAGACAAATAATGCAGACGTCGTGTGGATCAGTCTTGGCATTCTTCCTTCCACATGCTGGGCATTTGTTGAAAAAGAGCAGGCATTTTAGAGCCCTAAAAAGCCTTACAAACACACAGGAGAGAAGGGAAACACCAAGAATATATACTGCAAACACTTTTATCAAAAAGTGAACTTAATCCAATATAAACCCTTGAAAAAAGGGAGAGCTCAATGCCAGGGTCCTGTTAGCAGGAGCCGGAAAAAAGAACTGAAAGTGAAAGAGACCTGCTGTGCATTCTGGGATACTGGGGGAAAGTTCTGGAAAGTTCTCTTAAAGGCACAGTATCCTATTTAAGCCACATAATGGCAGCCTATGGGGCTTGTCTGTCCATGCCTTCCTCTCTATCATTCCAGAGTCTTTTCTGGTAGAGGCAAGTTTCTCTATGGAAGAAACTGGGCAGGCTGTGTTGTGTGTGGTTTTGTTTTGTGGAATTTTCTAGTTGAAGTGCTGGACAGTGTAGCCTGTGTATATAGGCTGCATTATTTGTCTTTAAATTCTCTCTTAAGTGTCTTTGCAGTTTCTGCATGATTTGACAATTTAAGAGATTATTTTTGATTGCCGGGGTCCACATGGGCGGGACTGTTCACTAGATTATGACTGTAACAGAGACACCCCTACTACAGAACTGGAGTTACAGGACAAACTACTCCTTCTCTTTTTGATTTTTGTGAATATATACAACAGTAGCTTTTTGACACAGCTAGTCTAAACAAAAACATATACACTATTTATCCAGTATTGGGGTATCTTTCTATCATAGATACACATGCCTGAATCATTCCCCGTCGTCTAGGCAGGAGTCCCACGGTAATAATATATACAATGGCAGTGCCGTAGAAAATTATTTGTAGTAGGCTGAAAAGACTATAGGCGCACAACTTAGCAGCCTATCGAACTCATTAAGTAAAAAGGACTGAAAAGTAGTCCCCACCAATCAGCTGGCAGCACCCTCTAGAACCTTCTCAACAGTGGCATCTACTGCCTACATCCCTCATGTTGTGAAGGATTGTAGGATTTGCCACACCTTCCCTGCCAAAACCATCAGAGACAGGGGGGGGTAAGGGTTCTATTTTGGCTCAAATCATCTTCCACAGATGATGAGGACAAGGCTTTAACATCCAGCAAAAGAGCCAGATCAAGAGATAGTTCTTCTCCTGAGAGGAAAAAACATCACATCTTCTCATGGAGTGTCTGAACTCTCAAAGAGATTGTCCTCTCCTCCTATGGAATCCCCAGCTTCTCCAGGATCTTCATCAAAAACTGTGAGTAAAGCCCAGACTAAGACTGTCTTTCTGGTGTCTTCTCTCACAGTCTCTGTAACTTCTGCCATTTCAAGCTCTGCGGTGACGGTATCTACATATGCCATTACCTCACCTATTGTTTCAGCAAAGATTTCCTCTAAAATCTTCAGGGACTAAGGACGAAAAGTCATTGTCTGCCATTTCATCGACGACGTTACCTTCGTCGACGAAGTCATCGACGATAAAAGTCCAATCGACGGCGAAATCATCCTTGACGAAGAGCCCGTCGGCGACGAAGAGCCCGCCGACTACGGCGTCGACGACAGCCATGTCGACGAAGACCCCGTCGGCAACTGCCCCGTCGACGACTACTCCATCCACAGTACCACCGTCTAGGACGACCCCATCGATGACCCCCATGGACGACTAGCTCGCCGACCCGCTTCTGCCAATAAGCGAGCCGCCTTCAACACAGCTTGTTAAAACGCCTAAATCTTCAAGGAGTTAAGTTATTACCAAGACTCCGCCAACAAGACCCTGGCCTGTTCCACCTCAAGTGTCTCATGTCTCACCTGTGGCCTGTACACACTTTCAGCTCAAGACCTATCATAGGCAGGACTACTCTAATACTTCCTCGCTGCTGCCATTGCAGATCTTCGAGTCTTATGTGGAAGAAGAGGATTCTGAGGAGGATGACGGATATAATGTAGGTCCCTTTTGGGATTGCTTGCCATCCCATCCGAATTACACATAAAATGCAAGGATGAGGAGGACTAAGAGGATTTGCAAGAGCATTATTACCAAGAGGAATTGTCCTCACCTTTTTTTATAGACAACCATATACACCTCCACGTTCGGAGGAGACAAGTCATCCACCTCCTTCTTTGATACAGGATTTGCAAGCCATGTTGGCAGACTATCGCCAGAGGTTCCCACTGACACCGTCCACGCAAGGTGTACCTCCGGTACCAGCGGACGTACATGCACCTCCTCCACCGCAGCCTCCAGTGTCACCAAGGTACACTGAAGAACCCGCGCCACAAGGGGATACCTCCTCTTCGGATGAAGATGGAAGAGAGGAAGCTGAGCTGCCTTAAGACAAACACGCCTACGGACCCATGGGATGAATACGTAATACCCAAGCCTTCACCTCCTTTGCCACAGCCCTCTGATTCTCCGCCGGTGGACATTGGAGGCTTTCATAATATCATGCAAAGGGCTGCTACAAGGTTTGAACTGCCAGTTACCATTGAGCAGTTGAACTGTTTCCTACATGATTTTAACCCCTTCAGTGCTGATGGCAAAGCCAGCTCGTCATTGGTGTTACCTGCCCTGTGCTTATGACGAGCTGGCCTTGTCATGAAGAATGGGAATCTCAATATTTCAGCACCCAGCGGGAAAACCCATAGCACCCAAGGTGTTAAAGAAGGGTATAGAAGGATCACAAGGGCCATACTCATTATAGACTTTATTTGGCAAGAAGGTCTAAAGATTATGAAGACACCTGCTTCTATCCCTGCAGTCCTTCCTCGTATAGAGAAAAAGTACAGGGCTCCACCAGAAACTCCATCTTGTTTGGTGGGTCACCCTCGTCTGGACTCTGATATCTCAAGCCGCTCAACAGAGGTCCAAGAATCCGTCCACTCCAATCTCAACGCCGCCGGATAAAGAAGGCAGAAGATTGGACTTAATAGGCAAAAAGTTTTCTATCAACGCTGCATCCTCTATCAAGGCAGCAAATTCTCTTGCGATTCTTGCCCGTTATGACCGACAGATGTGGTCGGAGCTCTCTGAATACCTGGAGTTGATACCGGAGGACCGTCAACAAGAGGCACGTAAGATACTGCTTGAAGGAGGAAAGAGCAGCTTCAGAAATAAGAGATTGTGCCCTGGACATTGCAAATACTAATTTCCGTCAGTTAGCGGGCGCAGCGGTGCTCAGACGCCAAGGTTGGCTTAGAGCAACCTCCTTCATACCTGAGGTTCAAACGAAAATCCTCTATGGCTTACGACGGGGACTCCCTCTTCGGTAAGCACATAGATGACGCCTTGCTTGCCATCAAAACTGATACCGCAAAATCGCTTGGTACTCTACAGTACAAGAGGTTCTTTTAGAGGAGCAAGAGGTCTTGGCTTTTCTTCTAGAGGAAGTTACCATAACCAACAGAACCGGCAATACCAATCACAGTACAAGCAACCGTATTACCAGTCATCATATCGTCAGACTACCTCCAATAATTTCTCTTGTCAGGGAGGAAGACTAAGAGCAAACCATCAAGGACGAGATTCAAACAAACGTCAATGAGTTTTGCCGGACACCAGTCCAACATCCTTTCCTCCCTGTGGGCGCGAAGATCTCTGCATTTTACCATCATTGGCGGAACATCACATCGGACCGGTGGGTCCTAGAATTAGTGGAAAAAGGGCACAATTCCTAAAGAAACCTCCTACGATTCCGCCCAAGGGTCCCCCTCCCCCTCTTCTTCACTTACTGTTCAAGGAGGCCTTAAACATGTTTCGCAAGAATGCGATAGAGAAGGTTGCGATCTTGCAGAAGGGAAGAGTATTTTACTTGCTTCTTCCTGATAAAGATGAAATCGGGAGAGTGGCCCCCGATTTTGGATCTGTGCAGGCTCAACAAATTCTTGAAGAAACAGTTTTCGCATGGTGATATTGGCAGATGTGCTCAATTGTCTCAGCAAAGGCGATTTTATGGCTTCTCTGGACTTGGAAGACGCCTACTTCCATATCCCTATACACCCCAAACATCGCAAATACCCCCGATTCACAGTGGCTGGCGTCCACTTTCAATTCAAGGTGCTTCCATTCGGGCTAAAGTCGGCACCAAGATTATTTACAAAATGCTTGGCCCCAGTTTCTGCAGCGTTGAGGTCCCAGGGAATACAGGTTTTCCTGTACCTCGACGGTTGGTTGCTCAAAGGACCATCGAATCAGATCACAAGACAAGCGGTCAAAAGCGCCCTGTGTCTATTCTCAAGTCTGGGCCTCACTCGAAATGCGAAAAAGTCACAATTACAGCCCCAACAGGTTTTAACCTTTCTGGGAGCCTCTCTGGACACTCGAAAGTGCAAAGCATTCCTGTCTCAGGAGCGTCAGGACAGACTTCGAAGAGTAGCAAAGCAGATCTCAGCAAAAAAGTCACTTTCTGTCCGGTCGTATGCGTCTCTCCTAGTTAGGTGCTCTTCAGAAATCAACCTAGTTCCCTTTGCAAGACTCAGGATGAGGCCGCTACAGGAGGGATTACAACAATGGCAACAACTAGGAGGATCTTTCGTCGATCGCATAAAGGTGACACCCAAAATGAGGCAAGCTCTCCAGTGGTGGTCGAAAGAAAGCAATCTGTCTCCGGGCCTCACATTTCTTCAGGCTATCCCGGAATTCCTTATGACTACAGATGCATCAATGGAGGGATGGGAAGGTCATCTTCAGGACCTCCAGATTCAAGGCCGATGGTCTCATCAGTATCGGCAGATGCACATCAACAGTCTCGAATTAAGAGCCATTTTCTTTTCTCTGCAAGCGTTCTTTCCAAGAATTTCAAATTCATTAGTATTGGTGCGTATATACAATACCACCAGCATGTTTTACATAAACAAGCAAGGAGGAACGAGATCTCTATCCCTATCGCAGGAAGCTCAAGAGATGTGAGTGGATTATACAACACGGCATAACACTCGGAGCGGAGCATGTGAAGGGGGTTCAAAACTCCTTAGCTGACAACCTCAGCAGATCCCTCACAGGCTGCCACGAATGGGAGCTAGAACAGGAACAGGTGAACGGACTCTTTCAAAGTTGGGGCACACCAACTCTGGATCTGTTTGCGACAAGGCAAAACAGCAAATGCCTGTTCTACACCAGCAGATTTCCACAACGGGAGTCAAGAGGGAATGCCCTGTCCATGAGATGCTCAGGAATCTATGCGTACGCTTTTCCCCCGATACCATTGATACCAAGGATTCTGCAGAAGATTAAGAGGGAACATTGCACTCTTCTCCTCATTGCTCCTCGCATGCCGAGACAGTACTGGTTCCAAGAACTGCTCCTGTTATCTCGACAACCTCCAATTCGTCTCAGACCGACTCTTTCCATGCTGTCAAGGGAAGGAGGTCAGTTTCTGCACCCAGATCCTCAATCGCTGCACTTGCACGCATGGCTCCTGACTTCTTTTTTTTTTTTATTGAGAAAAAACAATATAATACTAAACATACACTTCAAGTCATAAAGAAGAAAAAAGGTGGAAAAAAGACCATTAATCACATTAATAATACATCAAACTACATTTGCATTTAACCTTTCCTTCCATCTATGTACCGGTTCCCAGATTTTCCTTCCCCATCTTTTAATCCTTTTACCTTTTTTCCCGAATATACCTTTTTCGAGGTTAAAAGTCCCTAATAGTAAAGCAATCCACTGCTGTATTCCCGGGGGAAGGGGGTCCAGCCAGACTCTAGCGATCAGCAACCTGAAAACTGCCATTGCTACAAATATGAATTCGCTATGTTCACCTTCACAGTCCCGAACTCCCAACATAATTACTGTCGGCGTTAAATTCACATTTAAGGCAAGTGTACGGGCCATAAAAACCTCAATGCCTTTTAATAGGGGCCTTAATTTGGGACAAGTCGCAAAAATATGTATACTATCTGCGGCAGTAGCATTGCATCGCCAACAATTGATCCCTGTAGTTGCGCCCCACTGCGCTATGCGATCTGGAGTATGGTAAAGTTGATACAGCGTTTTGTAGTGCTGCGATTGTAATGGGGCAGAATAAAATGCTGAGCCTCCTAACTCCAAAGACTTCAAGAAAGACTCGCTCGAAGTCCCTAATTTCCCCTCCCATTTATTACCGAATCTGTCAGTATCGTCCTTCGTCTCAGCCAACTGGGCATAGAAATACCTAATGGAGCAGACCCCACTTTGCGCTATTGCTTCCATGATGTTATTTGTATTAAATCCACCTGCCCCACCTTTTTTCTTAGAGAGAACTCCTAGTCTGTAGATACTTGAAGAAGCTATGTCTTGCTATATTAAATTTAGCCATCAGATCTGAAAATTGAAGTATGTTACCATCTGAGTTTAGCATATCTCCTATATTTTTAATACCTTTGCTGTTCCAATCTGCCATAATGGTATCCGCAAAAATTAAAGGTGGTAAAGACTTATTCATATATAAATTAGTATACCTGTTAAATCTCCCTAGTCCGAGATTTTTTGCAACAGCAGACCATACATTATAGGCTGCGGCCACAGTCTTAAATCGTGTACGTTTATAGTACGATGAATCTGTACAATTTAGAAAAGCATTTGCGGAATCTTTACCCAGAACAATTGAATAAATCATAGTTGAGGTAGCTTTGACTTTCGGATCCCCTTCATTTGCTCCGATTAAACCTTGAATATATTGTAATACCGATGCCCAGTAGTAGAACCTAAAATCGGGAACCCCCCAGCCTCCCCTGTCCCTTGGCAGAGTCATATACTTATATGCCCGTCTTGTCTTCCCATATGACCAAATAAATCTGTTAAGAATCGACTCTAACTTGTTAAACCAAGTAGAATAAAAAAAAAGAGGGATTGTACGAAAAAAATAAAGAAATTTAGGAAGTATGAGCATTTTAATAATATTAGTGCGACCCACTAACGTAAGCCTAAGATTATTTATCCTCAGCAAGTCTGAATTAACTTTCTTTAATAAGGGCGAGATGTTCTGTTCAACTATTGTTCCTAAGTTAGAAGAAATTTCAACCCCAAGGTAGACTGCTGCAGGGACCACTCGTGGGTCAACACATTGGGTTGCTGTGTTTTTAATAATCTGTGTTTTGGCACTATTAAGCTTATAACCAGAAATATTGCCAAAATTTAAAGCTTCTTGTTCTATTTCACCTATTGCCAATTCAGGATCAGGAGTAATTATCGCGACATCGTCAGCATATGCCAGTACTTTAAGTACTAACTCGTTTACGCACATGGGAGGAATACGTGGATTAAAATCAAGATTGCGTAGATATGGATCCATATACAGTGCAAACAAGAGAGGAGAGCTGGGGCAACCTTGCCTTGTTCCTCTCTTAATCTGCACTGCTGATGTTAATTCCCGATTGATTTTAATTCTAGCTATTGGGTCCCTATAGAGCACCTGAATTGCTTTTATAAAATTGTCACCAAACCCCATAGTTCTCATTAACACCCACAAATATTCCCAGTCAACCCTATCGAAAGCCTTCTCGGCATCTAAAAATAAAGCCGAGACCGGGCCGCCAGAAACCTCCATGGCGTCAAAACAGGTAATCACAGTTCTGACATGTTCTGTAGTCTCTTTCCCCGGGATGAATCCATGTTGGACTGGTGCAACTAATTTTTCTATGACAGCCGACAGCCTTGTAGCCAGAATTTTCGAATAGAGCTTTACGTCAGTATTCATTAAGGCTATAGGTCTATATGACCCCGGATTTGTGGCGGGTTTACCTTTTTTCAAGATAACTATAATTTCAGTCTCGCCCCATGATTTTGGAATTGAAATATCTCTCTGGGCTTGAATAAGTGTATCCAGTAGCTCTACTCTAAAAACTGATATAAAGGTTTTATAAAATTCGATCGGTATCAGATCAGGACCTGCAGCCTTAGAGGATGGGAGATCTGATAAAGCAAGAGACATTTCTTCTAGCGTTATAGGGGCTTCAAGTGTACTATTTTCCTCCGGGTCTAATTTCCCAAGTTGAATGTCTCCTAAATATTCCCTGATTTTATCGATATCAACCTCGATCTCTCTGTCATATAGACCAGTATAAAATTTCCAAAATTCATTCCTTATACCGACAGTCAGAGATCAAATTGCCTGAATCATCAACTATACTTTTAATGTCCCCTGCGTTGGCTTTTTGTCTAGATCTAACAGCAAGAATGTGCCCAACCCGCTCGCTAAGCTCACAGGCCTGCTCCTTCTTTGCTAAGTAACTAACTACTGTCCTGTTAGTGATTCTTTCCGCTATCTCCGCTTTTAAAACCGTGATTTCCAACAGTTGTTGATCCAGTGGGAGCCCCCTCATGATAAACCTGCTTAGCTCAGCCTCAGCATCCAGAAGGGAGTTAACTTGCTGATCGAACATTTCTCTTTCTTTTTTCCGTCTATGTGCTGAAAAACTAATTGTCTCTCCCCTGACGTCCGCTTTAAAAGCATCCCAAATGTAAGCACTACTAGTGCTCCCCAAATTATTAAGCCAAAACTCGCTAATCCATTTTTCCATGTGAGTACAATAACCCTCGTCGAGTAACAAAGCTCGCTCAAATGTCCAACTATATGGTTTCCTACCTAACCCATTTATACTTAATGTCAATAACAGTGGGTTATGGTCCGAAACCAAACGAGGTAACTTCTTAATCTGCGTGTTAGATAACAACACATTGGAGATTAAAAAATAATCCAGCCTTACTGGTATATTGTGAGGAGCAGAAAAGAATGTATTACCATCTATCTGTGGGTGTAAATTAGCCCAAACATCTGAAAGAGCATTATGGCGTGCCATATCTACTATCGCCCTATGCACCTTTTTCTTCCTCCCCATATAAGACTCACTCAATTGTAGCTCCATATTTGCTGGCCGGCTGATATTAAAATCTCCGCAGCAAACAATTGGCTCCACCCAAGTTGAGAGCTCATGATCCAGGAATTGAAATATATCTGGGTCATCACATGTTGAACCATAGACTGAAACTAGTGTGAACCTAGCACCTCTAAAACCTATTTCTATAATTGCCCATCTACCCCAGGTATCCTCTTTGCTCCTAAATACTGTACAATCTGCTCCTCTCCCAAGAATCGCTACACCGCGAGTTTTGGAAGCTTGCTTAGTATATGCTAAAACTTTAAATCCAGCCTGTTCTAACAAAAAACCCTTTCCTCCCTCCACATGAGTTTCCTGTAGACATATCAGATCAGGAGACATTGATTTGCAAAATGCTGAAACCCGCAGCCTTTTTTGAAGATCATTAAGACCACAAACATTAAATGACAGAATTCGACAAGTCATCAAAAAACATCAAAGAGTAGCACCAGCTTCCAATCCCAACTCATAACCAAACCCACCACTTCCTTTTTTCCCCATTTGTACAAACCCTGTGACTGCCTCAAATTGCATTTTACTGTGTATAATGTGTGCCATTTATTCCCCCCCCCTCTTCCCCCTCATCCTCCCACCCACCTCCCTGAACCCCCCCCACACTGCCCCTCCCCCCTCCCCCCCTACAGGCAAATAGGTCACAAATGACCTATATGTGGACGCCAGGGAAGCAGCAGCCGCTACTCCTCCCCACCGCCGGCCAGCCAGCTTGTCAAACATAGCAAACTTTAAATCCATTATTTGTTCTCCTTATATCCCAAAACTTCCACCATGTAGGCCTTCGCCTTAATCTCTGAAAAGAAAAATTTAAACTGGCCCTTGGTCACAATTTTCAACTTTGCCGGGTATAACAAATACTTCTCCGAGCCCAGAGCCTGAATATGTGGTATCAGTTGTCTCAGCCTCCATCTACGCTCAACTGTGGCATGACAAAAATCTGGTCTTGCAAAGAACGTGACGTTGTTGTAAGTACGTCTTGTCTCTGGCTTCGCTTTGTCCAATATCAGCTGCCTAAGGAGGAAATTCCCTACAAAAATCAGTAGAGCTCTTGGTCGCCCTCCCTGTGCACCAGCCTGAGGCTGACCCCTTTTAAGGAACAAGGGGAAACGATGGGCTCTTTGAATTTCGGTTTCCCACTGCCAACTAGATAACTCCGGAAAAGCCCCCTTTAACAAGTTCACCACAAACAGCCTGGGGTCCTCCCCTTCAAGACCTTCCTCCACACCAAGTAGTCTGATATTGTTGCGACGCTGCCTGTTCTCGAAATCTTCCAGCTTCCAGTTGACATCCTCAGCCACCTTTTGATGCTCTTCCTTGTACAGTTTCAGATCTCTCAGTTCATCTTCGACTTTACTGGTCCTTTCCTCGACATGAACAACTCTCTCTACCATCTCATCTTGCCTTTTGCTTATAGTTCTAAGCTTATTCTGTATCTTCCTTGATTCCTGCCTCGCCCTCCTACTCTCCCCTCTAGCCTCAGACTGCATTAATTTCAGGGTATTAAAGAGAAGATCCAGCGTAACAGGAGGCTGAGAGGATTGAGTAGAACCATGTTCGCCAATCAGTGTTGCCGGACTATCTAGCTCCAGGAACGAAAAGGTAGTGGTAGAATAATCCCAAGCTAGTTTCTTAGTGGGATCGGTAGTACTACTTGCGGTGGAGGGTTTCCTTTTAGACAAACGTTTTTTCTGTGAAGTTTTCCTGGCAGGGGAACTACTGACTGAGTCAATACCCGTGGATTCATCAGAGCTAAAGCCCTCCGATGGCTGAGACTGCGACTGTGTGTCCTCATCAACAGAGTAAAATCTCTCTGCAGAAGCTGAACCACTAGCGATGCCGAAATCGGCAGAGGTAGAGGATTCACCACCTGATTTAATTCCCCCACTCTCCGTACCTAAATCCATGGTCTCTGCCCAAGTTATAGGTTTAGACAGCCGTATACCTGCATTATCCGCCTCAGATGCAGGGACCTCTATGCCATCATTTAGCTTTAGCCCAATTAACTCAGTTCCCAACTCGTGCTCCAGCTCCAGCTCCGCTCCCGGTCCTGGTGCAGGCACAGAAGACCTTCGGGATTCATCTGGTGACTCATCCGGCAGCTGAGTATTGATAGCCCGATTGTCAACCATAACAGTAAGCTCCTTACCCGTGCCTTTGGTTAAGCCTATTCTTACAATTTGTCCAGATTCAATTGACACTAGCTCTGTCTCTGCCCCACGCAACACCCCAGTCCCATTATGGCTGCTTGACTCACCCACGGCAACCGCCAGGCCGGCATCTCTGCTCTCACCCGGGTTTGCTGCAGGCACTGCAGCGGACGACTTTCCTGTTGCTGTAGGTCTTGCTAGTTGCTTAGCAGCGCCGGTACCGGCTCCAAGTCCTGCATCTGTGCTGAAGACGCCGACACCAATGCTCCCAACGCTGTTTCCAGCCTGTGAATCCGCTCCTGCAGTGAAATCCGCCGAGGCACCAGGTTTGGCTGTGGGGGGTCCAGTACTAGTTTTAGCCGTCAGGGGTCCGCTACCTGCTGGAGTGTTAGCAAAGCTTTCTGCTACAGTGGGCTGCCGCAGCGCGTTTTCTTTCGGTTTCAGCTTGGTAGCAGGACCTGCATCTCTCGTGGGTGCTGTACTGTCCGCCCCGTTTCTTTTTCCTGCCGTCCTCTTTAAGCTCGAGGGATTTTTCTGCACAGTAGATAAAGCGGGGCCAGGGCCATTCGCTTTAAAATCCGCTTTATTCTTTTCCTTTTCCTTCGCTGTTACTGTTGCTGCTGCTTGACGTTTAGAACTCTCCGCATCGGCTGGTTTCCCTCCCTTGCCGTCTTTGGCCTCAGGTCCGCGCTGCAGACGAAGAGGCATCTTAAACAGGGATTTTAGTATCAAGCTGACAGCCTCTGATACTCTCCTTCTAAGACGCAAAGCTGTACGCGATATAATGTTTCCTTGTTGTTGCCGTCCCGAGGGAGGGAATATCGCAGTACACTGCAGCAAAGGCATACAGCAATCTCAGACCAGGCACCTAGTTGCTCTTATTTCCACCATTAAAGAAAAGCCTGGCAGTGGAGAAGAGGAGAGTGCGACTCACTCACTGCATCCCTCAGCGGCCATCTTGCCCCTCTTGTGGTCTCAGTAACCAACAGTTACTTCTGATGTAGCTAACCATGGCTCCTGACTTCTTGAAGTTTAAAGATCTCCAAATCTCTGAAGACTAGAGCAATTCTGTCTCAAGCCCGTGCTCAGAGTACTATCAGAACATACCGTTTCAAATGGAAATGCTTTTGTTGCTGGTGCGAAACAAATAATATACATCCCCTTCAAGCTCCACCTGAGGATATTCTACCTTACTTACTTTATCTAGTCAAGGCGGGTCTGGTATTCTCTTCTGTTAAGGTACATCTTGCCGCCATATCCCGATTCAGAAGAAGTGCGAACAAGCCTTCACTATGTTAATCTTCACTGATAAAACCATTTCTGAAAGGATTTTCGAGCCTTTCCTCCAATTCGACTACCGCCTCCCGAATGGGACCTCAATATTTTCTTGTCCCAATTAATGAGGCGACCGTTCGAGCCTATCCATAAGGCTGAACTGAAATTCTTAACCTGGAAAGTGGCTATTTTACTAGCTCTCACTTCAGCCGGGAGGGTTAGTGAAATTCAGGCTATCACCATTTCAGAACCTTTCTTACATTTCTCAAGCTGTGCATGGGGCGGGCAGTCGGACTGACCAGGTAAGTGGTCTAAGTCTATTGCATTTCATTTCGTTTATAGACTTTTCTTGTTGAGCAGTGTTATGCTGGTGTTGGTTTATTTTTTCTCCACTAGGTTTGCAAGCAGTGAAAAAACGATTGTGTTCATTCTCATCGAAGCAATCCGAATTCTAGGTTAAATACATTAATGTTATTCATTGTCATCATGCAGGCTTGTTGCCCTCTAGTCAAAATGTTGTATGCAATACAAGCAGAATAAAAAAATTCTATTTTATCATAACCATCTGTTTGTCAGTTTTTTAAAACCTTGCAGGAAAGATTTTCTTCAAGGTTGCCAGAGATTCCCTTTCGGCACATCTCAAGGTGTTGTCTTTCCTTATTCCAAGGAACCCTGGCTCCAGTTGAAAATTGATGGAGTAATTCACTTTCATCTGAAATGTTGAGCGAGAAACCGTAATATCACCTTGCCTGGGAGAGCGATTTCTGAAATATCCGTAACATGTTTGCAGCAGTATGCTTCATTTTTATTTTTGTTTTGTGTATTACCTTCTCATAATGTCTACTGTTAACTAAGAAATCAATAGCGCTGTGTGTCGTTTGACAGTGTGCTGCATTGATTTTGCTAGAATTGTTGTTAACCCTGCCCATAAGCAAATGTCAGTTTGATTCAAGTTTAATTCAATTAACCATTTTTTTGCTAAAGCCTTAATGGACATTTTTGTTATCAGACCTTATGCCTCTTAAACATTACATGCTACAGTTTTAAATTCCATATATGGTGCTAATTTGTTCAATAATACTTTGCAGATAATTTCTTGCAATTTAGTATTTGGTCAAGTGGACTTTTTTTAATTTTATGAATCTCAAAATATTCTTTTACTCCACTTTGGTTAGCAAAGTTGTTTGTCTGCTTTCAAGATGCATACCGATCTAGATTTGTTTGCTTCAAAATACGTTTGTTTTAGTTTCATTGCTCTATATTAACAGTTTTTTTTTCTTTATTTTTTGTGGCAGACAAGTATGTTTTGGAAATTTGATCTTCACTCCTCATCTCATATTGACACACTTTTAGAAAGAGAGGATGTGACGCTAAAGGAGTTGATGGATGAGGAAGATGTTTTACAGGAATGTAAAGCCCAGAATCGCAAACTTGTGGAATATCTTCTAAAGTCGGAATGCTTGGAAAATCTAGTAACCTTCATTATAGAAGAACCGCCTCAAGACATGGATGAAAAAATAAAATATAAGTATGGACAATTGTTTATACCAGTGAACTAGAAAGGACAGATCATATAATTGAAATATTAATGTTTTAATTTAATGTCTTGTCAACCTGATTTGCTGTTAATTTCGCTTGTCCCTAGGTTTCTATGAATCTTGTTTAAACCTAAGGAGGACACTGCCCGAAAATAAATATTTGCTCTAGTGATACTTTATTAATTAGTAAAGAAACCTAAAATTAGCCACATACTGCATATCCGCTTTTTGGAGCTTTTGACATGCTTTTCAGACCCTCCAATAATACATTTTTTTCCTCTAGAAATGGTACCTACAGTTTTGCCTTATTACTATTTTCGCATTCACATGCTATGCATTATTCGTTGTTTTCGCATCTCAAATGCCCAGGAAGTTCCATTGTGTGGTTGCAATCTTCAGATTCCTATTTTTGCAAATGTGTTTGTAGGCAGTGGAGGGTAGCTCCTGGATTGTCAGTAGGAGTTGGGAAAATAGTTTCATCTATTTTCTCTGAACTTTCTTGTATCTGATATTGAAGAGCACCGGTTTTACTTTGAGGAGGTATTGGTTAGTCAACCCAAGCAGACCACAAGGCCAACAACCACGTAGCCGAAGAATGCTGCAGCATACGCTATTCAGGTTCTGCCCCAACTGCCACCAAGTTTGCACAAAGGAAACCCATCAAGTCTGAAACCTGTCTGCCCAAGTACTACTCAGTGAGGGCTGTGACTCCTGCTCTGAATTTCAACCAAAGACACTCAAAGTAAGGAGAAAACTGGGATAGGCTCACTATGCCTTGGCACATGCACAAAGGCTCCCAGGGGAGCGAAGGCTCTATAGTACAGCCACTTCTGAAATTAAGCTACTGCAAGATTCCAGCCCAGTCAGTCAACGCAAGGCAGGGAGAAGCACCAAAAAATAAAATAATTGAATGATCCAAAAGTTGAATGCATAAGATACAGGTGAAATCTGGAATAGAGCCGAAGGGGTCGGTCTCCGAAGTCAGATTTGAGCTGGAAGACTTATGAGGTCTAACACAAACCCAAAGAGTTACTTAGATGTACTTCATTTTTGACCATGGCCTTTTAAAAGCTATTGAGAGCACAGGAGACGCCAGTCGACCCCTGACAAGAGCACAGGTCAGAGTTAAAACTCCTGTCAACACCAGAGCTGGAGAAAAAGCAGGAGGAGGCCTTTGAATTTGAAAAGTAATTAGACAACAGATTCTACCCTGAGGGAATGATCGAGATAGACACCTGAGGACAAGCAGGATGTAAACTCCCGCTTGCGGGAGTAAGCTGTCGGTCCGTACCCCTTAAGGTGCTCGCCACAGGACGACCGCTGTATACAACGCAGTGGTGAAATTAACAGCAGGAACCTACTGAGTTAAACTTCAGGAGGAACTAGTGAAGTCTTGCAAACTGCTTGAAACTCTGCGGCCATTTGAACAGTCCATTTTGGTCGGTGGTCCCAAGCGTGCTGGACTAAGGCAGGGAAGACTTAAAGGAACTATCTATTTTGAAAACTATTACCCCATGAGTGGAGAAGCGTAGACACAACACCGGACCCCGCTTACATCACGGGATCAGTGGCAAATAATTCAATTTTCGACTCGAAGACATGCAAATGAGCCAGTTCACAGGCATCTGTGAACCAGCCACGTATAGAGCAAGATGGGTGGCCATGGTGTCCAGGAAGATGGAGTGGTACAGTGGAGGACTGCCAGCTTCGCCATCCTGAACAAGTATTTCCACCAACATTAGGTTTAGGTGGTCTTACAATGCCTAGCAGAGTAATAACAGAACAGAGGGAAAGTACTCATCCAGGAAGGAAAGACTGTCGGCAATACGTGCTTGTAGTCGCTCCTGGATGCTGCAGACCTCTGCAGCAGGAAACTCTACATCAAGGCGACTCTAGAGGCACGTCTGGAGGGTATCTGGGTTTCCTGCAGAACGTGCAAGCAGCAGTGGTGAATGACCTTCACAGGGAATCCCTTATGGGGTTGGTAGTTGAAGAGTCCCTTCAGAGAAAGGAGTATGACTGCAAAGTCTCGGTGCAGTGCACAGCAATTTGGGGATAATTAATTGGAGCAGCAACTCCACGAAGGAGAAAAAATGCTTTAAGGTGTTCATAATCCTCAGACTTCAGTACATCCTTCAACACAAAGCTACAAGGCCACTGCACATAAACACAGTAGCAATACACTGGACAAAAGACAGCCCTTTAATGGGAAAGCATACAGAAGAGACACAGCACTGAGAGGCACTAGCCACACCTGCTAGTGAGTTCTCAAAGGCCACTCCTGCACTCAGCACCAATAGGGAGCAGAATTGGAGGTTTCATCAAGGAATTCATGAACTTATCTCTGGCAGAAGGATACTCCATATCGTTTGAAATGGAACAAAGCAAGACGATGGGGGTCAAACCATGTGTGCACTGGAGAGTTGGTCCTAAAAATTACTTTCCTCTTGTTATTACTTCACAAACTCTCTCCTTCTCATGGCTCACCGTCACAACCACAATGTTACACAAATATTTTCTGTACTCTAGGAGTGTTAAATGTATACAAAAATTCAGCAATTCAATATTGGGAGTCCAAACAGAGAAGACCCTGAAGATATCTGCTTCATATACTGTTCTTTATTTTGCATCAAATCATCATCAATATTATCCAACTTGAACATAGTTAATGCTTTACACAGCCAACGCATTTGTCCCCTTCTGAGACATCATCAGGGCGGTAAAGGAAAGATACAAAATCAAAATCCGAAGTTTAAAATTTTAAACACAATTGCAAAGTACAAATGAATATTTTACAAAAGTGAGGATGGTTCCATCTGAACAGATTTTTCACCGTGGTCTGCGCCGCACACAGCGGAGGCTGAGGCTGACTAGGAGGGGTCCGAGGACCCTCTTGCTCGTCAGTGCGTCTCCAAGTAGTATAGGGCGGACGACTTGGAGGAGGCCGGCGGCCTTGATGTCTCTCTGTCCCGGGGTTTGCCTCTCTCCCGTCCACCATGGAGGAAGGTGCCTTGTATACTGTGGTGCTCCGTTGGGCAGCTGAGGTCCTTAACCTTGATCTCCCTACAGTGCCCCTAAAGACTAATCTCCTCACTGAGGTGCTCCAGTAGGCGTCCACTTCATCGGAGCCGCTGCTGCTGTTCAATGACGCCCTCTCCAGGTGATCCTGCCTTTCTGACCACTCAATCCGAGAGCCTGGTCATTTAAGCTTCGACGTCCCAGAGTGCCTTTCCCATGGCGGCAAACCTGGGGCTGGATTCAGTGAACACCGCATGTCTTTTGGGCCACTATTCTTACACGATGTGGGATACCGTTGCTGAGGTGTTGTCCCAGTGTCCTGAAGAAGTCCAGGCTGTGCTGTTCAAGGCTATGGCCGAGGGTAAGGACACAGCTAAATTCACCATTCGTTGTAGCTTGGATACCGCAGACTCTCTCGGTTGGGCTTTTTCCACGACTGTAGCACTTCGTCGCCACGCCTGGTTGAGGTCTACCAGGTTCTCCACGGATGTCAAGAGCTCGCTTATGGACATGCCCTTTGCTGGCACTTGCCTGTTAGGGGATAAGGCCGACCGTGCGCTGGAGCGTTTTAAAGACTCTCGAGCTACTGCCAAGTCCATGGGCCTTTCTGCCTTGTGACCAGGCCACATCTAGGTTTAACTCCTTTTGTGGCCATGGAAGGGGCGCCCCTGTGCTTGTTCCAGTCAAAAGCCTGCGCTGAACCAAACTCAGCATAACCGTGGGTCTGGGGGCCGGAGTGAGGGCCAGTCCACCTCCGCCCCTCTACATCAGCCTCGAAACCCTCCTTGTCTGAGCTTTGGGGCGCACCCCATGCCATTAGGTGGCTGGATTCGTCAACACCTTCCCCATTGGCATTCTGCCACTTCTGACAGGTGGGTGCCGCAACTTGTCCGGAGAGGTTACTTTCTCCCCTTTGAGTCTACCCCTGGCTATGCCACCTCAGTTCCATCGCATGTCTGGGGATCACTTTGCGCTTATCTAGCAAGAAGCCATGGCCCTCTTGGCCAAGGGGGCATTGAGCGTGTTCCTGGGCCGGAAATAGGATGTGGTTGTTGTTCCCACTACTTTCTGGTCCCCAAGAGGGACAAGGGGGGCTTGCGCCACATCTTGGACCTCAGGAACGTCCATTGCTTCCTCCGGAAGGAGAAGTTCAAGATGTTGACTCTGGCTCAGGTCTTGGCTGCCCTCGACCCTGGAGATTGGATGGTAGCGTTGGACCTGCAGGACGCCTCTTTTCACATCCCCGTCCTGCAGGCCCACCGGCGTTATCTGCGCTTTACATTAGGCCAGGAGCATTTTCAATTTGCTGTGCTCCCCTTCGGCCTCACCAGCGCCCCTCGGGTGTTCCCGAAAGTGATGGCGGTGGTCGCAGCTTATCTGCGCAGGTAAGGGGTGTCTGTCTTCCCCTACCTCGACGACTGGCTGTTGAAGGCGGGCTCGCCCCAGGCAGTTGTCACCCACCTCCAGACTACTGCAGACCTCCTGCATTTGCTGGGGTTCTCTATCAACATGCCGAAGTCGCACCGGAGTCCCTCTTAGAAGCTCCTCTTCATTGGAGCAGTTCTTGATTCAACCCGGTTTCGGGTTTATCCTCACGAGAAGCGAATCCGGGATATTCAGACTAAGATTCTGATCTTTCGGCCTCTATCCCGGGTTTCATTCAGGATGACCTTCCAGCTCCTGGGCCTGATGGCCTCCTGCATCCTGCTAGTGCAACATGCCAGATGGCACATGCGGGCTCTGCTGTGAGACTTGAAGTTCCAGTGGGCGCAGCATCAGGGGAACCTGACAGATCACATCCAGATCTCGAAGGGCATTGCACGGTTATTGCAGTGGTGGCTCACGAATCGCAATTCGGTCAGTGGCAGATCCCTTTCCCTTCCCTAACCAGAGCACACAGTGGTAACTGATGCGTCCCTCCTGGGATGGGGTGGCCACTTGGGAGAGGCGGAGATCAGAGGCCTCTGGTCTCTGGCAGAGTCCCGACTCCAGATCAACCTTTTGGACCTTTGGGCGATCTGACTTGCGCTGAAGGCATTCCTTCCTTCTGTTAGGGGAAGTGTGGTGCAGGTGTTCACGGACAACACCACCGCTATGTGGTACTACAACAAACCGGGCGAGTGGGGTCCTGGCCCCTGTGTCTGGAGGATTTCCGCCTCTGGACATGGCTGGAACATCAAGGCATTTCCTTGGTGGTTCAACACCTGGCAGTTTCTCTGAACGCTAGGGCGGACGAATACAGCCGCCGGTGCTTGATGGCTCACAAATTGCATCTGAAGTCTGATGTGGTGTAAGGTCTCTTGCTGCAGTGGGGAGAGCCTTGGTTAGATAGATTTGCCACGGAAGAGAACGTGCAATGTCATCAGTTCTGCGCGTTGGAATTTCCAAGGCGGCACTTGCTCGGCGACACTTTTCGTCGCGAGTGCAGTTGCGGTCATTGTGGCTCTGGATTGGGCACGAAGATACTGGTATCCCAAGCTACTCGGCATGGCGATCGATCCCCTGATTCGACTGCCTCTTCGGGAGGATCTTCTGTCGCAGCAGAGGGGGACGGTCCTCCACCTGAACCTGTCCAGCCTCTACCTCCAAGCGTGGAGATTGAGCAGCAACATTGGATAGCTTGTGATCTTCCTCCCGAGGTCTGTGATGTCATTCTGGCAGCCAGGCGTCCCTCCACTGAGTGTACGCCTTCAGGTGGAACAAGTTTGTGGCATGTTGCACAGCTAAATCTGTGGATCCCCTTTCTGCCCCTCTTTCCGAAGTCCTTCTGTTCCTTCTTTGGCCCAGCAGGGCTCTGCTCTGGGCACTATCAAAGATCATCTTTCGGCCATCTCTGCCTTTCTGCGGCTTCCTGATCAGCCTTCTCTTTTTTGTTAACGTTTTTCTGAAAGGCATTACGCACATGTTTCCTCCTGTGCTGTTCATCATGCCTCAATGGAACTTAAACCTTATCTTGACATATCTGATGTGCTCTCTCTTTGAGCCCCTTCATAACTGTCTTTTGCGTCTTCTCACTCTCTGGACAGCTTTCCTGGTAGCGATCACCTCTGCCAGAAGAGTGAGTGAGCTCCAGGCTCTTTCTTCTAAACCTCCTTTCCTTTCTGTTCTTCCGGATAAGAAGGTTCTGAGGACCAGTCCTTCTTTCTTGCCAAAGGTTGTCAATCCCTTCCACATTGGGCAGACCATCACTTTGCCCCCCTTCCTTTCGCCTCTGCATCCTTCAAAAGAGGAAGAGGCGCCACCATCTGGACCCGAAACGTGCGCTCTCCTTCTACCTGATCCGCATACAACAGATCTGGGTGGATGACCAACTCTTTGTTGGCTACGTGGGCGCCAAAAAAAGGTTGGGCCGTGCACAAACGGACCATCTCTCGGTGGGTCATCCTCTGCATCAAGGCCTGTTACTAGTTGGCTAAGAAGGAGCCTTTTTGTGGGGCTGCGTGCCCATTCCACCAGGGCGACTGCAGTACCTACTGCCTTTGTACGAGGCGTTCCCTTGCAGGACATTTGTCAGGCAGCTACGTGGGCCTCGCTGCTCAAGTTTACCAAGCATTACTGCCTTGAGAGCAAGTTCCGGAGAGACTGCTTCTTTGGCCGTTCTGTTCTCCGTGACTTTCTGGTGTAATCTTATTTGCAGACTCGCCACCGAGGTTTGTATTGCTGGGGTATCTATTCTAAGGTAAGGAATCTATCACTAACGTGTCTCTTTTAGATGCACAAGTTACTACTTGTGTAATGATATATCTGTTAGAGACATTAGTTAGTGATAGATTCCCCCACCCATCCTCCCCGTTCTGCAAACTGATTACTAGGGTTAAGGACATCCCTTTCAGGACTCTAGTTTCATGGCACTAGTGGTAAGTTTATTGCATGGCTCTGCGTTCCTGGCGCGGAAAGTAATTTACAGAACTGACGTCCGCGTGCATGGGTGGCGCCTAAGTAGTCTCTGTGACGTCATCCTGGCTCCAGCGACGGACGCGCAGGTGTACTGCTAGTGAAACTTTCCAGATCCAGTCTGATGCTTGGGGATATTCTAAGGTAAGTACTCTATCACTAACTAATGTCTCTTATAGATGAATAGTTACACAAGTAGTAACTTGTGCAACGGGTTACTTATTATGGCAAAATCATATCTGTAGTGAAGAGATGACCCAAGTTCAAGAAAACGCTGGATACACTGTTTCTCCAACATGGAAAAGTCTCCCATAGTACGGGAAAGGATTCGTAACCGTCTTCCCTCTACAGAGGTGGGTCAAATCAGTAACTCAAGAAGTTCATCTCCACCAGAAGGGGCAAGCTCTAACAGTAAGGACAGTTGGGAAATTCATGTTCATGATGGAGTCATGCAAAACGCCAGACTCCCAATGAGAACGGTCCAGGAAAAAATGGTCACAAGCAACAAGGAGTTAGTAACCTCTAGTGGTATAACAGAATACTTAAGTGGTGAGCAGCAAGAACAACCCAGTATGCAGACCTTTCAGAAAACCCACATCCATGGTTTCCATTACAAAAGATGCATTCCACACAGGGTTGTGAGTGTGCATGAACAAAATGAACATCAAGGTCATTTGGAGCCTAGTGTGTGCACTGAAACACAAACATCCGGGAACTAAAGACAGTGTCCCTATCGCTCAAGGCCTTCCAGTCAGAACTGAAGTGGAAGGTCTTCTAGATACAACTAGACAGTACTACAGCGATGTTCTACCTGAACTAATGATAAGGCCTGATTACATGCGCTAACCATCCTAGCATAGGAGACAAGGACACGGGCACTGCAAAGGAACAGAACACGAGTATCAATTCATGTACTTGGGAGTGGAAAACACAGAACTAGACAAAGTAGGCAAAACAGATCATCCCATGAATGGATCAAACGCGTAGATACTAGGCCAGGTCTTCAGGAGGTGAACACCACATGTGGATTTGTTCTCAAAAGATTTTTTTAAAATGCAAAGACTTCGCTTGAAGTTAGCCTAACCGCTGGTTGCTGGGTAATGCCACATCAATAGAATATATACAAAGTGATGGATGGAATGTTTCAATTATTCTTACCCTCTGGTTGTTACTCAAGGCAGCGTTCCAGTCAGGCGTTATTTTGCACACCATGCCAACTACGTTTGGACCCAACCATATGCAAACCAGTTTTAGTTCTGTTCAAATGGAAGCAGTCCAGCCCATTTTGCCAGGTCATATCCGCCCTGAACTGGAACACTTGCAACCCAGGTTCGGATTAGAGCTATTAAGGGCTCATCATCCAGGAATAGGCTGGTTCTAGTGACAGTAAGCACAGAACCCACGTCTGGGGATCCCTGTCCCACTGTGGATTTTAGGGGTCCTTTGGGGGACCACCCAAAAGGTGCAGGGTCACCCTATAGTCCAAGGGTCCGGAATGCAAACTGAGACCAACTCTGGGGCACGGAGAGAGGAGTTATTTATTACAATCTCATGAGATGGAGAGAGCATCAGACACCCATAGCTGAGGAGGCATTCTGCAGAGTGTTCTTACTTTACATCTTATATACCCTCTATCCTGCCCCAGGCATGTAAAGGAGTTGTACCAATAATACTTTATTACATTCATAAACAATGGTCAATCTGGTGGATCAGCAGGTCGGTAGCCTTTGGGGGGGTTTCGCAGGACATGGGCAAAACATTATAATTACATAGTACACAGAGGTCAATCTGATAAGTTTGTAGGTGGTAGCTAGTACACAGAGGTCAATCTGATAAGTTTGTAGGTGGTAGCTGTGGGCCTCTGCATGGCGTAGCATGATTATATGTCAAACAAAGGTTAATCTGATAAGCACAGGTGGTAGCGGTGAGGCCTCTGCAGGGTTTAAGAGAAAAGCATGTTTATACAAATAAGTCTACAAATGGTAGTTGTTTGGACCCCTGCAGGGCGTAGTGTGCAGGGTGAGGACGATAAACATCTGGGAAACTCCCTGTCCGACTGGTTGAGAATGGGCTGCTCAGTTTGTGGCAGGCCGAAACACTAACAGGGTGTGAGTGTCCGTGCAGGAATGTGGCAGGTCAAAAGTGGAGCTCCAGAGTTTTCGTGATACAGAGAGGTCAGTCATGAAGGGTATAGCACAAAATGGTGGAGTGAATGGCAAGATAACCTATACTTTTATACAGAGTACAAAATGGCTGAGCGAGTGTCAAGATAAAAAGTCAATTTTCCACACCACTTAGGGCACAAAACGAATATGTTCGAGGCATGTGGGCTGCAGAATTCATATCTGTGCATAGATTGCCGCCTAGTGTTGGGTCCAGATGATCGCACATTGTTGTCCTGGAAGAGTCTTCGAAGTATCACAAGATAGGTGGCTCCTACCCTGGACTACAGTGCGCATGGGCATCGACTCCATCCTCAGATTGTTTTTTTTCCGCCATTGGGTTCGGATGTATATTGGTTCCCTCTAGTCGGAATCCATAAAAAAACTTTCTTAAGGCCAAAAGGTCTTTAGTTTTCTTCGGTATAGTTTTGCGTTCATTGCCTAATTCTTCCAGCTCGGTTCCGAGCTGGATTCCATACACCTGCGTGCTTTCGGCGCGGAGGGCCCAGTCGATGCCACAGACCCTATCGACTATTCATCATGGACCGAAGTACGTTCAAGAGATGTCCCGTCTGCAACTCAAAGTATCCCCACATCGACATCCACCCGGTGTGCAACAAGTGTCTGTCGCCGGACCATGATGAAGCCAGTTGCATGGCTTGTTCCCGTTTTAGGTCCAAGAAGACGCTTAAGCATCGACGTGCTGCGCGCCAGTAGGCCCAGCACACTGCACCGGCGCCTGTGGACATTTTCGATGCCGGGGATGTCTAGGAGGAAGCTGACCGGGAAATCGGTGACAACCACTCGAATCCCGCGTCGGAGGTTGAATATAACTACGACGCGGACGCTGAAATGTTCGAAGCTGAAGAAGTCGTCGAGGTAGAGGACGACGACGGGGCCTTTGGGGCCATGGAAGATAGCTCGAGCGATGAGCTACCTCACACTGACACTGGGGCCGTACCGCTTCATAAGGCTCAGGTCGAGGGATCGCCACTAGGCCTTACCCAAGATCTTACAATGGGATCTACGGCCCCGCCTTCGGGCTTGGCCACGGACATTACTATTGAGCCACACCCTGCAAAATCGAAACCGAAAGTGAAACAAACAGTCTCGACACAAGCAACAGCACTGGTGCCCCCCTCGAAACCGAAAGTGCGCATTACTTTGGTCGGATCCAAGGCCTCGGAGCCCTCGGCGCCAAAGAAGCAGAAGGGTGTTGTCGATCCGAAGGCACAAGTCAAGGGCGTCGAGACGAAGTCTGCCACGCCGAAGACAAAGGTCAAGGTGGTCGAGCCGAGTAAATCGGCGCCGAAGACGGTCGACGCCAACAAAGGACTCGGTGATCCGAAAGTTCTCGAGACTCCGCGTCAACAAGACCAGGCCAGAAGCGGCGCAGCCCGCGAGTCCACGCCTGGTGCTGGCTCAAAGGATCCCGTCGGATCGACGCAACCGTCCGCCGCTTTCACCAAGCAAGTGACAGACTCCCTACAGCGCATCAAGGAGAAGGCCTCGGCTGCCGGCCCGAGAGATCCTCCACCTTCGAAGCCGGTCGAGAAACCTCACAAAGCTTCGACGCCCATTCACTTCACGTTGCCGCCAAAGGTGGCGCCGAAGGCTTTCACTCCACGCCAGCGTGCCAGAGAAGGTGTCCTCGATGCCGAAGTCTACGACGGTGGTTCCCACCCTGAAGCATCAGCAATCTTCATTAGAAGAACAACAAGAACACTTTATTGATGCCGAAATGGGCAGACTTTCCCTCCACAAGCGGAAAATTGCACCGGAACAGCCGATGGAGTCCTACAAAATTCCTTTAAAGAAAAAGAAGGACTCTACTTCGACTCCTGTCCTTGTGGAACCACTTTCTCCACATGCCCATAATGTCTCGCCCACTTACTCTGACGTGGACGCTGGGGTGGGCGATAATTAGGATGAGTACAGCTATCCTGTCTACACAGAGCCTGATGATACCAATGAACCCTGGGCTGCTGGTGCTGACCCGGGTGATCCTCATTCTGCCCCAGACTCAACTTTATTCTGTGAAGACATCACCTACAGAAGATTCAGCAGCGTTCAATGCCCTCATTGAACGGGCGGCTAAAAACCATGACGTCCAGCACCATGCTGACCCCATTGACATGGATTTTCTTTTTGATGCCTTTTCAGTCTCAGAGAGAACTGTCAAGACTCTCCCTATGTTAAAGGGTGTCTTAAAACATGCTGGGGAAATCTTTAAGGAGCCTACCAGAGCGATAAACCCTAGGATTGAGAAGTATAAACCAGCACCTACTGATCCTACTTACATCAAAGGACAGTTGCCTTTGAACTCTCTTGTTGTTTCAAATGCCCGAAAGAGGGCTAATTCTCAGACAACAGGTGATGCTCCTCCCCCAGACAAAGAATCTAAGGTGTTTGAGGCATCAGGGAAAAAGGTGGCAGCCCAAGCGGCCAATATCTGACGCATTTCAAATACACAAGCGCTTCTAGCGAGGTATGACCGGGCATACTATGACACACTGGAGACCCTGTTGCAGCACCTGCCAGACGAATACAAGGAGGCAGCTGAGATGCTTATTCAAGAGGGGAAGCTAATATCCAATGCTTCAATTAAGTGTGCACTAGACGCGGCTGACACCGCAGCCAGGGCTGTCAACACTAGTGTCATGTTGAGACGACATACCTGGCTCAGAATCTCGGTGTGTAAGCGAGAGATACAGACCACCATTCTTAATCAAACAGTAAATCCAGATCATCTGTTTGTCCCAGGAAAAGATTAAGGAGGACACTGAAACTGCTAAGTCCATGGGGGCCTCACAGTCCCAGCAATTCAGGGGTGGGTATTTTCGTCGCTCAAGCACTAGAGGCGTTTCCAGAGGCCAGCTCTCCCAAATCACGCAGTACTACAAAGGTAACACGCAGTCCACATACACCAAACAAAGTCGAGGTGGATATCGTGGTAACAGTGCCAAGGGCAGGGGTCGTGGAAACAACAACTCCAGATCCTCTGCCACCAACAAACAGTGACGCCTTGTCACTGCCCCCCGACCACGCAACACCGGTCGGGGGGAGACTTCAGCAGTTCCTGCCGGTCTGGAAAACCATCACCACAGACAGGTGGGTCACACAGCTCATACAGTACGGTTATTGTCTGGAGTTAACATCCACTCCACCCAACTTGCCCCCAAGACACCGTCCTATGTCCACCGAGCACTTGCACTTATTGAAGCAGGAGGTCATCGTCATGCTGCAAAAAGGGGCAATCGAGCTCGTGCCTGTGGAAGAAAGAGGCACAGTTGTTTACTCACTGTACTTCTTGATACCAAAGGACGGGTTCCTCAGACCCATACTGGACCTCAGACCCCTCAATCAGTACATTCTATCGGAACACTTTCATATGTTGACCCTGCAGCAAGTACTCCCGTTGCTCAGTCAAGGGTATTTCCTCGCAACTTTAGACCTAAAGGATGAGTATTTTCACATTCCGCTGCACCCGTCACACAGAAAATACCTCCGGTTCACCATCCAAAACCAACATTACCAGTTCAAGGTTTTGCGTTTCGGAGTCACCACGGCACCCAGCGTGTTTGCAAAGTGCCTGGCGACAGTGGCAGCGCACCTGAGGAGACAAAACATTCACGTCTACCCTTATCTGGACGACTGGCTCATCCAGGCAAAGTCAGCCCAGCAGTGTGCCGCCCACATGTCCCACACCATTCACCACCTTCACGATCTGGGATTCTCCCTGAATTACCCAAAGTCCCACCTGCAACCCGCCCACATACGGCAGTATCTGGGTGCGACGATAGACACTCTGGCAGCCACATCACAGCCAAATTCAGTGAGGGTCAACCGCATTCAATCGCTGATACGATTCAAACCCCAACACTCGCTTCCAGCGCGAGTGTTCATGCAGTTGATAGGCATGATGGCCTCCTGCATCTCCATAGTCCCGTACGCGAGACTACATATGCGTCCGCTTCAGGAGTGCTTAGTACGTCAGTGGACTCAGGCTCACGGACAGTTGAAAGACCTAGTGTTGGTGAGCGGTCGGGCATACAACTCTCTGCATTGGTGGAATCCACAAAACCTTTTCAAGGGACGACCGTTCCAAGAGCCTGTGCCACAGATCATCCTGACGACGGACGCTTCTCTCCAGGGATGGGGAGCTCATGTACTCCAATACACTGTGCAGGGACAATGGACACAACAGCAACGAAAGATGCACATCAATGTTCTGGAACTGATGGCAATCTTCATGGCACTAAAGGCCTTCAAAGTACATCTATGCAACAAGGTTGTGTTGATCCGGACGGACAACATGACGGCCATGTACTACATTCAGAAGCAGGGAGGAACACTCTCCACAGCTGTCTCATCTGGCTCAGAGAATGTGGAAGTGGGCCATTCAGAGGAACATCTTCCTCATGGCAGAACACCTCCCGGGCAAGGACAATCAGATGGCAGACCTGCTCAGCAGGCACAGCCACCAAATGCACGAGTGGGAGATACATCCATCAGTACTCCACCCGTTCTTCCAAAGGTGGGGTCATCCAGAGATAGACCTGTTCGCCACAAAGCAGAACCACAAAATGCCAAAGCTTCGCCGCCAGGTTTCCACATCTACAGTCGCAAGGCAATGCTATATGGATGAACTGGTCAGGCAAATTTGCGTACGCTTTTCCCCCAGCACCTCTAATACCGCTGGTGGCACGCAAGCTCAAGCAGCACTCGATGACTCTCATCCTGGTTGCTTCAACGTGGGCTCGCCAACCATGGTACACCAAGTTTCTGGAACTGTCTGTGGTACCGCATCATAGGTTGCGCCTCACACCCAGCCTTTTGACGCAGAGCCATGGTGACATTCAGCATCCAGATCCGCAACAGCTCAACCTGGCGATCTGGCTCCTGAGGTCCTAGAGTTTGGCTACCTCAACTTACCTCCTGACTGTATGGACATCATCCGGGAGGCAAGGAAGCCCACCACTAAAGCATGCTATGCGGCAAAGTGGAAGCGGTTTGTCATTTACTGTGCAGACCACAACATTAACCCGCTAGAAGCATCTATTCAGAACATCATTTGTTATCTTTTACATCTGTACAAATGTAATCTAGCCTATGCTTCCTTTCGCATACATTTATCCGCAATGGCTGCTTATCTCCAAAACAGGCAGCACCTCTCACTCTTCAGGGTGCCTGCCATTAAAGCCTTTCTGGAAGGACTCAAACGAGTCATTCCTCCGCGGACTCCACCAGCTCCGGAGTGGAACCTCAATGTGGTCCTCACCCGGCTGATGGGTCCCCCTTTTGAACCACTGCATTCCTGCGAGATTCAATTCTTGACTTGGAAAGTGGCTTTCCTTCGAGTGATTACGTCGCTGCGACGAGTTAGTGAACTCCAGGCACCAACTATCCAAGAGCCATTTATTCAAATTCATTCTAACAGGGTGGTGCTTCGCACTAACCCTAAATTCCTTCCTAAGGTAGTGTCTCAATTCCATATTAACCAGACTATTGAACTACCCGTGTTCTTCCAAAATCCTGAGTCCTTGGCGGAGAGAATGCTCCACATGCTTGACGTCAAAAGGGCCCTGATGTACTACATTCATAGGACCGAGGATTTTAGAAAAACTAAACCACTCTTTGTTGCCTTTGCGCCACAACACAAAGGTAACCCCATTTCCAAAGCTTGTATAGCCAGGTGGATCATTAAATGTATTCAGATCTGCTATCTGAAAGCCAAGCGTACTCTCACCATTCCACCACGGGCCGACTCCACCAGAAAGTTGGGGGCCTCCATGGCTTTCCTTGGAAATATTCCTTTGGAAGACATATGTAGAGCAGCCACATGGTCTACCACACACACTGTTACTAAACATTATTGTGTTGATGTGCACTCTAAACAGCAGGCAGCTGTAGGACAGGCTGTTCTAAAAACACTTTTCCAAACTGCTGCAGCTGGCACGGGCGGCCGCCGTTAATGGAGAGACTGCTATGTATTCTATGCACAGATATGAATTCAGCAGCCCACATGCCTCGAACCGAATATGCTACTTACCAGTATGCATCTGTTCTTGGCATGTAGGGCTGCGGACATTCATATCGCCCGCCCTCCTCCCCGGCGCCTGTAGCAGCTGCAGAATTTACATATACTTCTAGCATGGTCATCATTCACTTAGTTTCACTCCATCTTGGCCACAGTGGCTAATAACAATCTGAGGATGGAGTTGATGCCCATGCGCACTGTAGTCCAGGGGAGGAGCCACCTATCTCGTGATACTTCGAAGACTCTTCCAGGACAACAATGTGCGATCATCCGGACCCAACACTAGGCGGCGATCTATGCACAGATATGAATGTCAGCAGCCCTACATGCCAAGAACAGATGCATACTGGTAAGTAGCATATTCAATACAAAATAGTGATGGGTGGAATGCATGCAATCTGATTTATAGCTGCAGATTCGATTTCTCCGATAGATTCTCATGCTTCAGACTGGATCCGAAAATATTCCATGAGCAGTACCCCTGCGTGCTGTAGGTGCCGTCGTCCGTCTCTGCTTGGCAATGTCCGGCGCATTTTGGCATCGTCCTCACTGGAATTTACGTCCGCAGTGCTTATATTGGCTGCACCCAGATGTGCTGACATCGGTTATTTTCTTCCTGTGCCAACCAGAGCAGATCTAGGAAAAGCGACCACTTAGCCACTTTTTGTCTAATTTTTTAATGTTTTGTAGAAGTTCTCTTTTTTTAGGCTTACCTCCTGGAGTGGCAGAATGTCATCAAAGAAGGTAGTCTTCAAGCCCGGCAGCGCTTGTCACCTACACTTCATCTTAAATACCCACTGGTGCCTTGAGCGGGACCACGACCTGAAGACGTGCTCTGACTGCTGCGCTCCCTCTCAATCTTATGGCGGTTCTACGTGCGACGCAGTAACTATCGAGGTACCTATCTCGGGAGGTCTTGGAAGAAGACTCTGAGCCAGAGGTCGTCATCGTATTCCAAGTCGTTTAGCCATTCGTTTAGTCGATTTCCCACAAAGAGGAGCTGAAGCATGCCTCAACTTCACCTCATCTGTCGGATGATGAGATAATTGAGCGTCGCCACTTGAAGCCTGGCTCTGCAGTTGAGCCAGAGCCTGGGTCATCTCTGTGCCTCCCCGGCTTTACAGGAGCTGGAGCAACCCCCACATGATTTTAAATAATTTTGAGGCCATCCACCTTCTATTTGGGTAACCTGTTCCCTCTGGGCCCTGTGGGTTATACTGGATCCATGCTCTGGCACCTGTCTGGCCCCACAGATGGATATGGATTGGTGCCAACTGTGCCACCACAACTAGACTCCCCACCTCCCCCCTCTCTCCTCCCCGATGCTGATCCAGAGGCTGACTCTCCTAGTGCCACCCTGCGGCCCTATCCTCCCTCCCAACATGTAGCCGGAGGGATGTTGTCTGGCGCCGATTGTAGCCATGCCGTCCAGGCCAGAGCATGAACTCTGTTCATATTGATTTTGGAAGGAATGGGAGGAATACCAGCCTTAAAAAGACCAAATGATCTGGAGTGAAGATCTGGGTGAAGCCAGTTGACTGAATACTTCTCCATATATTGCCATACTTTCTCCCCCTGCCGTGGTTACCCGAGAAGGGAGCTTACTTCTAGTGGTGGTGGAGAGGACCGCTGAGGTTCCTTAGATTGCCCTACGTGGCAGTCAAGACTAATGTCTTGACGGAAGTGATTCAGCCGGGAGTGTCCCCACCAGCACCGCTTCTCACTTTCAATGAGGCACTTACTGACGTACTACTTGGGACTTGCAATGTACCATGTAAATCCTGGCACATTCCCTACTGCACCCCTGAACAGCAAATACAAGAGGCTGAAATCTTGAAGTTCCGCCCTTTTGGCTTTGAGCTCTGTGAACACTGCATGCCTTTTGGGCCGCTATTCCTATGCCCTGTGGGTACAGTTGTGCGGTTGCTGCCAACTGTCCCACAAGAGGCCCAGGCTGTGCCCGCTCAGGCTATTGCTGATGGTAGGAATGCAGTGAACTTCGCCATCCGTTGTGGTCTTGACACCACCGTTTCACTAAGCGTAGCGTTTTCTTTGGCAGTGGCCCTGTGGTGCCACACTTTTTTGAGGACAACCTTTCCTGGGGATGTAAAATCCTCACTAATGGCCATGCCCTTTGATGGCTTCTGTCGCTTCGGAGACAAGGCGGATTTGGTGCTGGAGGTTTTTAAGGACAGTAGGGTTATGGCCCTTGGACCTTTCTATGGCGCTTTGTCACCCTCAAGCTGCCTTTCGTGACCACAGAAGGGGCATACACCTTGTCTTTTTCCGCCCAGCCACAGAAGCAAACCGCCTTTTCAATCTGAAAGAGACACGTTAGTGATAGATTCCTTACCTTAGAATATCCCCAGGCGTCAGACTGGATCCGGAAACTTTTGCGTAGCAATACCCCTGCGCGCCGGTAGGCGTCGTCTGCGGCTCCGCGTCCGTCGTCGGCGTCGTGAGCGCCGGGATGACGTCGTCGGAGTACTTAGACGGCGCCCATGCGCGCTGACGTCAGTTCTTCTTTTTTCCGCACCAGCTAGCGCAGATCCGGAAGAAGCTCTACCCCCAGTCACTTTTTGACTGAAAATTTTTGATCCTTTTGATCTTCTCTTTAGTCGACTATCTCGACTATCGGTGCCAGGGATGCCCGGGTTCAAGCCTTGTTCGAAGTGCGGCCGACTCATGTCGGTCACGGACCCCCATCGCCGGTGCCTGAAGTGCTTAGGCCTCGACCACGACTATCGATCCTGCTCCGACTGCCGGGCCCTGACGTCGAAGGCTAGGCGGGAGCGGTCCCGCAAGCGTCTCGAGCTGAGGCAGTCGGCCCCGCGCCGCTCCAGGTCCCGGTCCCAAGGGAGGTCGAGGGACAGGTCGCGAGGTCGGAGTCATCGGCGTTCCGGAAGTGGACACCGATCGTCTGGTTCCCAGTCCTCCGGTAAGAGGCATGAGAGGTCGGAGCGACACCATCGATCCTCCGACCCGCCCCGACGCTCGCACGACGCGGCCGGGGACTCGAGCGACACCGCCCACGCGGCTCCGCGGGATTTGCAAGCGTCGCCGCCTGCCCCACACCTTCGGGTCCCTGGGCACGGCGCGTCGCAGGAGGAGGTCGAGAGGTACCTCATGGCCATGAGAGCCCTCCCTCCTCAGTCGGTTCCCGTGGCGCCTTCGGGCCGATCGGTTCCGTCTGGAGGTCCTTCCGGGTCGGGCGCTTCGGCCCCGGCGCCGCTGGCGACTTCGGTCCCGGCGCCGCACGACCTCGCTGGATCCGGCTCCGGATCCGGGACCCCGCCGGTCGACCCTACGACCTCGCCGGCGCCGTCCCTTTCAGGTGTCGTCCCCGGCAGCCGATGTGGTTGCCGCCCCCAATGTCTCCTACGGTCCTACTCAGGAGTCGGAAGGGCGCCGATGGGCGCCGATTCCGTCGGCCTTTAGGGATTTTTATCTCCACGAGGAGGCCCTGCCTGTTAATCCTGGTCTCCAGGAGCCAGGTGACGAGGAGCAATGGGAGGGGTCCGAGGACCCTCTGGCACGTGATTGCCAGTCGCAGCAGGACTGGACATATGAGCTTGGGGAGGCCAGTGGTATTGACACCTCGCCAGACACTGGATTTACATCGCCCCCGACTGTGGCTTCGGAGGCGGGTTCTGCTTACAGCGTAGTGTTGACGAAGGCAGCTAAGGCCTTAAACCTTCAGCTCCCCGTCGCGGCCGTGAGGACTAATCTCCTCACCGAGGTCCTCAAACAGCAGTCAGGCTCCGCGGAGCCCCTCCTGCCGTTCAATGAGGCCTTATGTGACGTTCTTCTGGGCACTTGGTCCAAGCCCGCCACAGGCCCCCCTGTGGACAGGAACGTGGCCAGACGCTACCGCCCGGCACCCGGCGACCCATGCTTTTTGTCCACCCATCCCACCCCCGAGAGTCTGGTCATCCAGGCCTCAAACTCCCAAACCGCATTCCCGTCGGCCCCGCCCGACAGGGAATCCAAGAGATATGAAAAGTTCGGGAAGAAGGTTTTCTCGTCTGTGAGCTTAGGGCTGCGGTCTGTGAACACCGCCTGTCTCTTGGGCCGCTACACCCACACCCTGTGGGACACGGTTGCGGAGGTGCTGCCTAGATGCCTGGAGGAGGTCCAGGCTAAACTCAGCCAAGCCCTGGCGGACGGCCGAGATGCAGCACGCTTTTCTATCCGGTGTGGGCTGGATACTACGGACTCACTGGGCAGGGCGATGGCAACGACGGTGGCGGTTCGACGCCACGCCTGGTTGAGGTCCGCCAACTTATCGGCCGATGTCCAGGCCACCCTCCTGGACATGCCGTTTGATGGCCGTCGCCTCTTCGGCGACAAGGCAGACCATGCGCTGGAACGTTTCAAGGACTCCAGGGCCACGGCCAAGTCCTTGGGCCTTATGGCCCCACGCCAGCAATCGGGTGCCTTTCGCTCCTTTCGTGGCCACGGAAGGGGCGCCCCACCACGTACCGTCAGCCACGCGCCGCAGAATGTCCAACAACGCGGTGGCGGACGTGGGAACCGCCGTGGCGGTGGTCGGGGCCAGCGGCGAGGCCAGTCCACACCTCCCTCAGCAGCACCTGCCTCAAAACCTTCCTAGTCCGAGTTTTCAGGCCCATGTGACGCCTGTGGGAGGCAGGGTTCGCCATCACCTCTCCCACTGGCATACAGTCACTTCGGACAGGTGGGTGCTGCAGATTGTCCGAAGGGGCTTCTCCCTCCCCTTCGAGTCATCCCCTCCATCCATGCCACCTCAATACCACCGTGTGTCGGGGGATCACTTGCAACTTCTGCAAGAGGAGGTTTCGGCCCTCTTGGCCAAGAGGGCCATCGAGCGCGTTCCTGGGCCAGAAGTAGGACGTGCTTGTTACTCCCACTACTTTCTGGTGCCCAAGAAGGGCAAAGGGGGCCTACGCCCTATCTTGGATCTGCGGAACGTCAACGCTTCCTCCGGACGGAGAAGTTCAAGATGCTCACTTTGGCTCAGGTCCTGGCTGCCCTGGACCCAGGAGACTGGATGGTAGCGTTGGACTTGCAGGACGCCTATTTCCACATCCCCGTCCTGCCGGCCCACCGGCGTTACCTGCGGTTCACGGTAGGCCAAGAGCACTTTCAGTTTACCGTGCTCCCCTTCGGCCTTACCAGTGCCCCACGGGTGTTCACGAAGGTGATGGCGGTGGTCGCAGCCCATCTGCGCAGGCAGGGGGTATCGGTCTTCCCCTACCTCGACGACTGGTTGTTGAAGGCGGGCTCGCCCCAGACAGTCGTCAGCCACCTCCAGACTACGGCCGACCTCCTGCACTTGCTGGGGTTCTCCATCAATGTGCCGAAGTCACACCTGTGTCCCTCTCAGAAGCTCCTCTTCATCGGAGCGGTTCTCGACTCGGCGCAGTTTCGGGTTTACCCACCCGAGCAGCGGGTTCGGGATATTCAGGCTCTGGTTCCCATCTTCCAGCCGTTATCCCGGGTCTCGGTCAGGTTGACGCTGCGGCTTCTGGGACTGATGGCCTCCTGCATCCTTCTGGTGCGTCACGCCAGGTGGCGGATGCGGGCTCTGCAGTGGGACCTGAAGTTTCAGTGGGCCCAGCATCAGGGCAACCTGTCCGATCATGTCCTGATCTCAGAGGGCACTGCGAGACAACTGCAGTGGTGGCTCACGGACCGCGACTGGGTCAGTGGCAGACCCCTCTCCCTACCCCAACCGGAGCACGTAGTTGTGACGGACGCGTCCCTCCAGGGCTGGGGAGGCCACATGGGAGAGGCGGAGATCAGAGGCCTCTGGTCTCCGGCGGAGTCCCGGCTCCATATCAACCTTCTGGAGCTGTGGGCGATTCGTCTAGCACTGAAGGCATTCCTCCCCTCTGTCCGGGGGAGCGTAGTGCAAGTGTTCACCGACAACACCACCGCCATGTGGTACTGCAACAAGCAAGGCGGGGTGGGGTCGTGGACCCTCTGCCAGGAGGCTCTGCGCCTCTGGCAGTGGCTGGAACATCAGGGCGTGACCCTGTTGGTTCAACACCTGGCAGGCTCTCTGAATGCCAGGGCGGACGAACTCAGCCGCCGGTGCATGATGGATCACGTCTGAACTCGGACGTGGCGAGAGCCTCTTTCGGCAGTGGGGAGAGCCTTGGTTAGATCTATTCGCCGCAGAAGACAACGCGCAATGTCATCAGTTCTGCGCGTTGGAATTTCCAAGGCGGCACTCGCTCGGAGACGCTTTTCGTCGCGAGTGGAGCTGCGGTCTGTTGTACGCCTTTCCGCCTATACCACTTCTGCCCAGAGTGCTGAAGATCAGGCGCGACCGGGCCCAGGCCATCCTTGTGGCTCCGGACTGGGCACGAAGATACTGGTATCCCGAGCTACTCAGCATGTCAGTCGATCCCCCGATTCGTCTGCCTCTTCGGGAGGACCTTCTGTCGCAGCAGCAGGGGACGGTCCTGCACCCGAACCTGTCCAGTCTCCACCTACAAGCTTGGAGATTGAGCGGCGGCAGTTGAGGCCATTTGACTTGCCTCCTGAAGTCTGTGATATCATTCTGGCAGCCAGGCGTCCCTCCACAAAGTCGGTATACGCCTGCCGGTGGAACAGATTTGTGGCATGGTGCACAGCAAAGGCTGTGGATCCTCTCTCGGCACCCCTTTCGGAAGTGCTGCTCTTTCTTCTTTCCCTTGCCCAGCAGGGCTCTGCTCTGGGCACTCTTAAAGGGTACCTTTCTGCTCTATCAGCCTTCTTGAGGCTACCAGATCAGCCTTCTTTATTCAAGTCCCCTATTGTAAGTAGATTTCTGAAGGGCATCACGCACATGTTCCCTCCTGTTCCCTTCGTGATGCCCCAGTGGGACTTGAATCTTGTTCTCACTTATCTGATGTGTGCTCCCTTTGAGCCACTGCATAACTGTCCTCTTCGTCTCCTTACTCTGAAGACTGCCTTCCTGGTTGCCATCACCTCTGCCAGGAGAGTGAGTGAGCTCCAGGCTCTTTCTTCTTCTCCACCTTTCCTGTCTGTCCACCCTGACAAGGTGGTGTTACGTACACGACCTTCCTTTCTGCCCAAGGTTGTCACGGCCTTCCACATCGGGCAGTCCATTACCTTGCCCACTTTCTTTCCGCCTCCGCATCCCTCGAAAGAGGAAGAGAGGCTCCACCGTCTGGATCCAAAACGTGCGCTCTCCTACTACCTAGATCGCACACGCCAATTCCGGGTGGATGACCAACTCTTCGTTGGTTACGTGGGCGCGAAGAAGGGTAAGGCTGTGCACAAGAGGACCATCTCTAGGTGGATCATCTTGTGTATCCAAGCATGTTACTCCATGGCGAGGAAGGAGCCCCCGGCTGGATTGCGGGCTCACTCCACTCGGGCAACGACAACTGCCCTGGGCCGAGGTGTCCCCCTGCAGGACATCTGTCAGGCAGCCACGTGGGCCTCGCTGCACACGTTCGCAAGACACTACTGCCTGGACAGTCAAGTCCGGAGGGATGGCTTCTTTGGCCGTTCCGTCCTCCAGGACTTTCTGGTGTGATATTGGTTCGCAGACCCACCACCGGGGTTGGTATTGCTGGGGTATCTATTCTAAGGTAAGGAATCTATCACTAACGTGTCTCTTTCAGATGCACAAGTTACTACTTGTGTAACGATATATCTGTAAGAGACATTAGTTAGTGATAGATTCCTTACCGACCCACCCATCCTCCCCGTTCTGCGAACCGATATCTAGGGTTAAGGTCATCCCCTTTCAGGGCCCTAGTTTCATGGCACCAGTGTTAGTTCTATCATGGCTCTGCGTATCTGGCGCGGAAAAGCTGTGTGTCAGACGGACGCGGAGCCGCAGACGACGCCTACCGGCGCGCAGGGGTATTGCTACGCAAAAGTTTCCGGATCCAGTCTGACGCCTGGGGATATTCTAAGGTAAGGAATCTATCACTAACTAATGTCTCTTACAGTTATATCGTTACACAAGTAGTAACTTGTGCACCGCTGCATGGTGGCAGACGCAGTTCCTACTGGCACAGTGTGTCGGTGGCCAGCAGTCTGGTCAATCTACCTCCCCTACACCCAAATCAGCCACATCCTCCAAACCTTTAGTCTGGCCTTTATCATGGACACCCAGTGCGCGGCAGGGTTTGTCCTCACCTTCCACCTGGCAGACCAGAACATCGGACAGGTTATTTTTGCATACTTTGCGGAACAGCTACTCCCTCCTCTTCAAAACCTATCCTTCCTCAATGCCACCTACTTATAACCGGTTTATGGAGTGCCATCTTTCTCTTACCTGCCAGGAAGCAACTGCTTTTTAGACCAAAGTAGCCGTAGAGAGGGTGCTGACATAAGTAGGTTGTGGTTGCCATTCCATCTACTTATGGAGGCCTTCATCCTATCTGCATCCTGCACTCTATGGATCTTTTTCCAAGAAAGAGAAATTCAAGATGCTCACTCTCTTGGTCTGGTCCTGTCTGCCCTGGACCTTGGAGACTGGATGGTGGCATTGGACATGCAGGATACATGCTTCTACATTCCCATCCTGCTTGCCCACAGTCATTCTCTGCAGGTCATAAAGGCCACGTGCATTTTCTGTTTGCTGCCCGTCAAGTTTTCACCAAGGCTTTGCCGGTGACTGCACCTCATCTGCGGGGATCAATGGTGCAAGTCTTGCCCCCCATATCCGTAACTGTACGTTGAAGGCAGGGTCGTCCCAGGCTGTTGTCTTCCTCCATACTGAGGACCTCCTTCATTTCCTGGAGTGTACTATCAACGTGCTGAAGACACACATGCCTCCCTCTCAGATGCCCCCTTTTATCGAAGCTGTTGTGGACATGGTGCAGTTTTGGGCCAATCCTTCCAAACAGCGAGTCCAGGATATACAGGCTAGGATATTGATATTTCAGTGTCTGTTGTTGATTTAGGTGAGACGAACTCTGAAGCTGCTGGGCTTCATGTCCTCCTCCATCCTGCATGTGACCCATGTCCATTGGCATATGCAAGTTCTGCAGTGGGAGCTGAAGTTCCAGCGGGTGCTGCATCAGGGTAATTTCTCAGACGTAGTCCAGATTTGGAGGGAACTGCAAAGGACCTGTAGTGGCTGCTTACGAAATGCGATTGGGTCAGCAGCAGACCCCTCTCACGTCCTTAGTCAAATCTGACCGTAGATGCATCACTCATGGGATGGGGCTGCCATCTGGCAGAGGTGGAGATTAGAGGACTCTGGTCCCAGGCGGAATCTGGACTCCATCACCCTATTGGAGCTCAGTGATCAGATTGGCATTGATCGCTTTTCTACCTTCCATCCAGGTAAGGCTAGTGCAAGTGTTAACAGAAAACACCACTGCCATGTGCTACTGCAACCAGCAGGGCGGAATGGAGTCGTGGACTCTTCGTTAAGAGGCCCTCCGCCTCTGAACAAGGCTGAAACAGCATGTCACATTCCTGGTGGTACAACATCTGACATGTTCTCTGAATGCCAGGGTGAGCAACCTCTGCTGAGGATGCCTAGCGGATCATGAATTGCGTCTCCATCCGGAGGTGGTACAAGGTGTTTTTCAACAGTGGGGAGAGCCTTGGTTAGATCTGTTCACCACCTACGAGAACACGCAATGTGCACAGTTCTGTGAGCTGGAGTTTCAAAGGTGGCTCTCGCTCAGACGCTTTTCATCTTGATTAGAGATCGGGCCTTCTGTATGCCATTCCGACCATACCACTCCTGCCCTGAGTTATCCGAATCGACTGGGCCCAGTTCATCCTTGTGGCTCCAGATTGGGCACAGTCTCGTATCCAGAGCTGTTGAGTATGGCCACTGGTCCTTTGATCAGGCTGCCCCTTCATGAGGCTTCTCCACCCCAACCTGTCAATGCTCCACCTTGTGTGACGATTGAGCGGCGACAGTTGACAGTTTTTAACCTTTCACCCGAAGTCTGCCAGGCGTCCCTCTACCAAGGCGGTTTACGGCTGCCTTTGGTGCAATATTTCTGGGGTGGTGGATTTGATTCCCTTTCTAACTCCTTCTCTCAAGTTCTCCTATTCGTTCTTTCCCTTGCACAGCAGTGCCCTGCTCTAGGCACTGTGAAGGGATATATTTACCAACCCCATATAGTACAAAGGTCTTAGAAAGGTTTGCAATATGTTTCATCGGACTCCTTTAGTTATGCCCCAGTGAGACCTCGGTCTCCTCCTCGCTTTACTTATGTGCGCTCCCTTTGAGCCTCTGCACAGTTGTCCACTCAGGTTCCTTACCATCAAAACAGCCTTTCTCGTGGCAATACCATCTGCCCTGAGGGTCAGTGAGCTTTAAGTCTTGTCATCCAAGCCCCCTTATCTTAGCATCTATCCAGACAAACTGATGCTTCATACAAGAGCTTCCTTGCTACTGAAGTGATCCCTCCATTTCATGTAGGCCATCACTCTGCCTACTGTTTACTCTCCTCCTCATCCCTCCAAGGAAGAGGCCCAACATCAGTCTTGACCTAGACTCTAGGTCCTAGAGTGTTCTCGTCCTGCCTTGACCGCACAAAAGTTCTGGATGGACAATCAACTCTTCTTGGGTAATGTCTGGTTGAAGAAAGGACGGGCAGTGCAGAAGAGGACCATCTCGATGGATCATACTCTGCATCAAAATCTGCTGTGCATTGAGTAAGAAGCAACTCCCTCAGTGTTTTTGTGCTCATTTTACTAGAGCTGCAACTGCAAAGTTAGCTCACGGAGTTCCAGTTCTGAACATCTGCCAGGCAGCAAAGTGGGCTTCCCTGCACACACTTACTAAATACGATCTGGACAGTAAGACCAGTAGGGATAGGTACTGTGCCCGTTAGTCCTGCACTACTTCCTCATGTAAAATTGGTCTGTAGATGCACCTCTGGGTAGATGTTTTTTGGGTATCCATCCTAAGGTAAAGAATCTACGGCTAGAAGTCTCAATTAAATAAACTGGTTACTTACCTTTTTAGTAGTGCCTTATCTGGGAAAGTCTCAATCTAGCCGCAGATTCCTTATTGACCTATCCTTCCTGCTCATTGAACAGATGTCTAAGTACAGGGTTTTCTCCTTTCAGGACCCTAGTTTTCCACATTAAAATATAAATATAAATCCGTATTTGTAAAGCGCAAACTACTCACCCTTACGGTTCTCAAGGCGCTGGGGGTGCCGTGGAAATTAAGTGAGCTATTGCCCAGAGTCGCATGCTGAGCTGCGCCGGAGCCGGGGATCGAACCGTGAACCCTGTGCTCCGAAGTCAGCTTCCCTGGCCGCTGCACCACACCTCTCCACAAGTGGTCATTATACTCTGAGCTCTGCGCTCCTGGCATGGTAAGTTGCGAAAAGTAAACAGTGTGCCTGGTTGGCACCTATATAAGCACTGCACACCTCCAGATGCCATCTGGAGGTGAACTACACCACTTACCGGCGTGCCGGGGTACTGCTCACGAAAAATTCCCAGATCCAGTCTGACGCCTGGGGATAATTCTAAGGTAAGGAATCTGTAGCAAGTCGGTCTTTATAAGATAAGAAGGTACCGACGGTAAGTAACTTGTTCTTCTATCACATCACACACTGCAGCCATCACTCACACCAATGACTTACATGGGGAACAGCTACTGAAAGAACTCCTTTCCTCAGGGAGAGTTGTAACCCTACAATAACGAGCACGTATGGTGTGAGGAGGAGGAACCCTGTGATGACGCAGCCAACTACTGGTGAGTGAGGGTTTTCGTTTGACGAATTATTGAGGGAACAATGGATTTCTCAAAATATATTCTTAGACATCACTTACCTTGGTGGTTGTATGTTTCAGTTAGGAGTAAGTACGCCTGTGGTCTTTGAACACACTGGCCCTCAAATGTTGTTATTGTGTGTGCAAAATGACCCAGAGATGGGAACTTAGAACTCCAAACCTTAAAATCTCCTGCACCTATGGAGCGAAGGCCTGTCCTCCACCATTGAAGGTATGTCTGAATACATGGCGCACAGCGCTCACAATGGTTTTCTCTGGACGCACTTCCTGGGTATCTGTGATCCTCGTCGCATGCTGCTCTTTTGCTGCATTTTTTTATTCGATGGTGATGAGGGGAGGCATAATTTTTTATCCTCATCCTGAGAACACAACAGAAGATCTTTCCCGTATTCACCATTCATTGGCAGATTTCCCTCTTGAAGATATCGCTTGCTCATCGTGAAGTCACTTTTTTCCTGGGACATTTCCTTCCCAAGCAGGTGTACATCCCTCAGGACCATTTGTGCCACAGCAATGCTGCATTTGTGGCTGTTATTTTTTTCAGTTCTGTACTTCTTTTAGGCTGATAAGTGGCAAGAGTCCTGCTGATGAACATGGTCTACTACTGACCCAAGAGGATTGTATGTAGGAAAACGAATTGGGCCATGTTTTACTTGATACACACTCTTGGTTACATGTTTATCACACCTTGAGAGTACCAAGCATGCTCTCACCACACACCTACTGTACTGTTACAAATACTTTTTTTTTGATTTTACAATATTGAATAAATTAACCTTTGTGTATGTATATACATTGAAAGTCCTATTATTGGTCGAGGAACCATTGTTCCATACGTACAACGTACACCTGACAGCCCTTGTAGCATCTACAAAAGTTGTCATAGTTTTGAATTTTTTCCAAACGCCAATAGTCAGAAGGTTCTAAGAGGGATCAAAGACTAGTGCCATTCAAGCAGTGCCCACACATACATGTAACCTCTCCTCTGTCTGGTACTCTTGCAACTGATTAATTCACCCTTTGAAACCATGCATACTGCTGGGCTGCAATGCCTCAACATAAAAACAGCCTTTCTGATAGTGTAACATCACTACGCAGGGTTAGCGAGCTGCAGGCACTAACGGAGCAGGAACTATGCATTCATATGTGCAATACCAGGGTAGTAATAAGAACTAATCAGAACTTCCTGCCTAAGGTAGTATCACATTTTCATTCAGCAAAGCAATAAACCTCCAGGGGGGATTCCTGAACCTATGTTGCAAGCAGACCGTGCTCTATATGCACTGGAGTTCAGAAGAGCTGTGATTTGCTACAGGCTGGTAAGAAGACTGATAAGGAAGACCAACCTGTTCTTTATCTCTATCTCCATTGACCTAGCGGTCCCCTGTAACTAAGGCAAGCACCACAAAATGGCTCGCCCAGAGAATATAGACCTCGTACAGCAGCATGTGTAACACTAGGGGAAAGACCAAGAACACATTTAACATCTGCATGGCTACCACACGGTCATCCGTACATATCTTTACCAAACATTACTGTCGACATACAAGCAAAGAACAAAGCAAAGGTGGCGACAGAGTATCCAACTCTTTTTTGCAAATGCAAACTCGTTCTCCAAACAAACTCCCGCAGGACAAGAGAATACTGCTACACAATCATTGCAAAGCATCTGAATCCAGAGATTCATGCTTATTGTAGGAAAGTGACTCCATATATACTGGACCAAAGTAAGGTACGGTGTGTATAGAGTCCCCAGAGGTTAGGCAGAGGCTAAAGTTAGATATAACCTTACTCTCTAAAGTGCTAGCTTGGACGAGCAGTAAGGTAGTATCAGAGGACTATGTAAAGCATTTGTTGTACACAGTCAGCAAATGGTCTTACACACTCAAGAACTGCACTCTAGGCCAATTGTTTAGTATTTATTTGAGAACCAAAAAGGTATCAAAATATACTTTCTCAGAGTGAGTTACTTTAGTTAAATACTTTTCAAATAGGCAATAGGCTTTTTGAATGCAGTAGTTAGTTTGTTTCAATAGGCAACACAATTTCAAACACAATGCAACATTGATCTCAATGGGAATTTCTGGTTAAATGCAATTAGTTACTTTGTAGATTACTTTTCTAACCACAGGACTGGGTCCTAGATTCAGTCCCGGGACATGAGCTGTAAACAATTGAGTAAAAGCGTTTTAGTTACAATAATATTCCCTAAAAATCACTACTGTATTTTAAAGGTTGCCACTTGGAAACTTTTCCAGCTGAAATTAACTGTTATCCTAAGGAAGGAAATTCAATTTGCAGGTAAAGTATGTTCACGTTACTTTTGTAATCCAGTGCTGGACTTCTAGGTACAGCACTGGGACCTCTATCTAAAACAGGCAAGTAATTACTTTTTTATCGTTGGTACGATTTTTAGAGAATATTTGTAAGTTTTCAAAAATCGTCAAATAGCAGGCAATGATATCCTACGGAAGGAAATTCAAGTTATCCAGTATTTGGGTGTGTTTCATAGATTCACATGCCTGAATCATTCCCCGTCGTCGAGACGGGAGCCTCCGGTATATAAAAAAGTAATGTCCTATAGACATACATAGAGAAAAATAGGCCTAAGGATCCCACCTTAGTGGCCTATCCACGTCCTTTTGTATAAAGGGCCAAACTAGAGTAGGCCCAAGGGTCCCACCTTATTGGTCTTATCTATGTTCTTTTGTAAAAAGAACCAAGTCAAGAAAACCAACCAATCAGCTACCACCTCCTTCCTGTCAGGAGCCTAGGTCTCAGATTTTCTACCGCATGTTGTGCTAGGGAGTCTCCACATGAGTTCTCCTCAGGATTTCTACTTCTTACTTTATAAAACGATTTTACTAAATGTATTACATTATGGCTGATGCCCAGAAAAAGGGTCTCTTCGGAGCCTGTTCCTCGTGTGGAAAGAAAAGGCTCCATGCAGAGGACCAGCATGAAACCTGCTTGTATTGTCTCTACCCTCACCATCTAGCCAAGGACTGCAAAATATGTAGGACCTTCTCTAGCAAGACCCTCAAAGACCGAGAAGGACGCCTGCTACTCTGGCTGAACAGACTGAAGGACAGAACAGATGACTTGGTGTCAGAAGACCGTGAGAGTGTGTCTGGTACCTCACAATTTTCCTTTAAGAGGCCAAGGGTTACTTCCCCTAGCCCCTCAGACACCCCTCCTAAGAAGACTCTCAAGAAGTCCTCATAGGGCAAAACCTCAGTGTCTGGCAAGGATCTTCCTGTCGCCAGGAAGCAACCGCTGATTATGACGACGACAGCGTCTAGTATCTCCTCAGCGCAAAAAACTGCGTCGACGACGACCGTGTCAACGACGACCGCATCGTCGACCTCTACCTCGACGCCTTCATCGACGGCGAGTATGCCAGTGTCGTCGACCATTCCATTTACTCCATCGGCGACGAAGATCCTGTCGTAGCCAAAGTCGACGTCGTAGCCAAAGTCGACGTCGTAGCCAAAGTCGACGTCGTAGTCGACGTCGAGGGTCCTGTCGACGTCTATGGTCCCGTCGACGACAAAAACGTTGACTGGGAAAATACCGTCGACTAAGGTTAATCGACGACGACTACACCGTCTACGAAATCGACGATCCCTGGAAATGCACCGTCGTCATCGGCGCCGCATCTGACAACCCCAACAGGAAAATGGAAAGAGTCTGCGTTCCTTTCTCACGCCATGGATACCCTGCCGCCACAGACATCCCATGTCGCCATTAAGATCACGAGGAAACCAATTACGCCAGACCTGACGTCACCCAGTAAGGTGCAAGAGCTGCCTCCAACCTGTCTATTACAAGGCGAGGAGTCTGAGGAAGAACAGTACACACAAGCCACAAGCCCATCAGACCTTGTGGTTAAGTGCCAAAGCACTGATGAGGAATTAGAAGAGGTGGAACATGTAGAACATTCAGTCCACACTGTAGTCCACACACAGGTTACACCGATGGTGTGCCTACCAGTGGCCATTGTATCAGACCTACAATTTTTAATCCAAGATTATAAGCAGCGGTTCCCGGAGCAGCTCTCTACGCCTGTGCCTGCTACTGTATAAGCACCCACTCCTTTGGCCCGACACAAGCCGCCACCACTGGCACTCAGTAGAGAACAAGAGCCAGTGCAGGAAATGTATTCGTCTGCCGATGAAGAAGGGGACCAAGAAGAGGGCGAGGTCCGTGAAGATGAGTCTGACCCAGATGTAGATCAAGACTATATCGCTCCTTCTCCGGCCTCCCGGAACCACAGTCCTCGGAATCACCACCCGCAGACATTGGTGGATTCCATAACCTTGTAGAGCGTGCAGCCAAGTGATTCCATATGGCTATGGAAACTCAGGAAACTGAGTGCTTCCTGTACGACTTCAAGGAACCAGCCAAAAAGACAACCAAGTCAATTCCCATCATTGACTTTATATGGAAGCAAGGAAAATTACTGATGCAAACACCAGCCTCAATTCCAGTAGTGGTACCCAGGCTTGAAAAGAAATACAAGGCAACCTCATCAGCGCCAGCATGCCTCACAGGTCACCCCAAGGCAGATTCTGTGGTAACCCAGGCGGCGCAGAAAAATTCACGTAACCCAGCATCGCCTTTTTTAACACCACCTGACAAGGAAGGCAGAAAACTGGATACTATTGGCAAGAGTTTTTCCACCACGTCGGCCATGACAGTAAAGGTGGCAAATTCCATCGCACTCCTGGGCCGCTACAACCGGCAACTTTGGGCAGATATTGCACCTTACCTATCTCACCTGCCAGAGGATGTAAAAGAGGAAGCTCAATCACTCCTCTTGGAAGGACAGACTGCGCAATGGATGTCGCCTTGACCGGGTTCAGGCAATTGGCAGGTGCTGCTGTACTCAGAAGACCAGGCTGGCTCAAGGCCATCTCTTTTCGCCAGGAAGTGCAGACTAAAATTATTGATATGCCTTATGACGGCCAGCATCTCTTCGGGGAAAAGATTGATGAGGCCTTAAATACTATCAAAAAGGACACGGACACTGCCAAAGCCCTTGGGACACTGCAATTCCGAAACCAGTCCTTTCGTGGGAACAAAAACAGAGGACAATCCTCTTAGAGGCACATATCAGAACAGGCTCTCTTATTCATACAGCCAGAACAGATCGCAATACCAACCGCTACAACAACAGCAAGGGCGTCAGACTTCCTACGGCAAGTCTAACTATAGAGGGAAAAACCAGAAAAAACCCGCTGGCGGCCGCCAATGACTTGTGTCAATGGCCCATCGAGCTTCTTCAAAATTGGAGGAAAACTCGCATACTTCCTCGCAAATTGGAGATTGATAACGACAGATCGGTGGGTGCTCCAGCTCATCCAGTTCGGACATTCTCTGGAATTTGTCACAATTCCCCCGACAACACCACCTCGCAAACGGTCCCACAGGCACCTACGATTGGTTCTTCAGGAAATCGCTTCCATGATGCAGAAGGGAGCGATAGAGAAGGTTCCACCTGCCCACAAAGGGAAAGGTTTTTACTCCCACTTCTTTCTGATCCACAAAAAAGGGAAAAAGTGGAGACCAATCCTGGATCTCAGGGCACTCAACGTGTTCCTAAAGAAACAATCCTTCCATATGGTGACACTCCAGGACATCCTGGGACTATTGGAGGAAGGAGACTACATGACGTCCTAAGACTTGCAGGACGCCTACTACCATATTCCTATCCTCAAAGGCCACAGGAAGTACCTCAGATTTGCTGTAGCGGTGCAACATTACCAATTTCGTGTACTCCCGTTTGGCCTCAAATCTGCACCACGGATATTTACCAAATGCCTCTCCCCTGTGGCAGCCTTCCTTCGCCAACAAGGACACCAGGTCTTCCCATACCTGGATGACTGGCTGGTAAAGGCTCTATCTGCGAAAGGCGCATCCAAATCCTCCAGCGCCTGTCTGAACATTTTCCAACGTCTAGGTTTGACTCTCAACCTCGAAGTCTACACTAGAGCCCAACAAGGTCATTACCTTTCTTGGGGCGACTCTGGACACGGAACGTATCCAAGCTTTCCCTTCTCAGGAGAGGAAAGTCAAACTCCTCTCCCTGGCCACGTCAGTGGCATCAAGGAAAACCTTACCGGTCCGCACCTTTAAGTGTCTCCTAGGCATGATGTCCTCATGTATCATGCTCATACCCCATTGCCGCCTCAAGATATGCCCACTCCAGGAGGAGTTGACAAACCAATGGACGCAAAGCACAGGATCATTCGAGGACCGCATAAGAGTCACTCGCCGCAGAGCCACATGTGATAACAGACGCATCCCTAGAAGGCTGGGGAGCGGTCCTCCAAGAACTCCAGGTCAATGGCAAATGGACAGAACAAGAAACCCGGCTCCACATCAACCTATTGGAGTTAAGAGCGGTCTTCCTGGCTCTACAAGCCTTCCTGCCACGCATTCAAAACTCCCCAGTGCTCGTCAGGACAGACAACACCACGACGATGCACTACCTGAACAAGCAAGGGGGGGACGCGATCGCTATCACTATCTCGCGAATCGCAAAGGGTCTGGAACTGGCTTGTGGTACATGGGATAACGCTGAAAGCAGAGTACGCCCCGGGCAAGGACAACGTCTTGGCGGACGCTCTGAGCAGACAGGGAACTCCATCTCACGAATGAGAAATAGACCTGGAAGCGCTGGAATACCTCTTCGCGGAATGGGGAACTCCACAAATAGACCTCTTTGCCACGAAAGAGAACGCCAAGTGCCCAAGCTTTGCAAGCAGGCATCACCAACCGGGGACCCTTGAAAATGCTTTTTCCATCGCATGGTACAACATCTTAGCATACGCCTTTCCGCCATTGTGAGAAGTTGGCCTGATATGCAGTGCTCACTATTCTAGTGATCACTATGCATCAGTCCAAACGACCCTTATGGTGATTGGTTGTAAGTCAACCTTAGACCAGCTATCCTAGTAGCGTGGATACGAGCAGTCTTCGGGCTAAACTCTAGAGGGCGTGTTAAGCCAGCTGTTGTACCATCACATACCCCTTGAACATCAAGTGAAATGACACCACACAAGTGTTATGAAAATAAACAGTGTATTTATTAGAATCACAACAGCCCTGTACTCTTTATGAGGACAGGGTACTAAGCACACAACGAAACTCTTAGGAAAATACTTCAATTGCACAATCAATACAAGTGCCTGAGGGCACGGAAAGTTTAGTGGTCTCGGGCGGACCTGATAAGGCAAATGTCGGAAGCGATAAGGACTCTGGACCCTTAAATAAGGAGGCTATGCGGGCACCGAAATGCCGAAGTTACCTAGCCCAAGGGCTGCGGCTGCACAAGTCTTTACAGACGTCGGGAGTCCTCGCTGACGAGCCAGGAGCCGGAAGGAAGGAGTTGCTGGCCGGCGACCAGTGGAGATAGTTCGTAGAGATCCAAGCCTGGATCAGAGATGGATGACACCTGAAAGCAGCGGGGACCAAGTTCGTACTACTAGCCAGTAGTCAGAGGGTACCAGGAGGGCACCGGATGATCGTCACCTCGACTAGGTGAGTGGGCGACGCTAGGCTCTGCAGTCTCACGGACCAGGAGGCGTTGTCGGCGACCAGGATGGAGGTGCGAGCTGTCCCACGAAGGTTGATGCTGTTGGCGTCGCTGGGCCCAGGATTGGGGCAACAAGCCTTGGCAAATTCAGGGCCACGTGGTGGGCCTGAAATGGCGTCGTGAGTGGACCAGGAGGGTCCGGGGTGCTCCTCTCTCAGAAGGGAGCAAAGGCCAGTCTGGAGCAACCAGACCAGCAGCGTTGGTTGTCGAATGTCGTCAAGAAGGTCACAAGCCAGCGGCTAGTAACCCGACAACGGTTAAAGCGGCAAGAGCAGAAGGGCCCCACGCAGATCGTGGAGATGCTGGGAGACTGCACTTAGGTGCTGGAGCTGCTCAGGGTCTGGGATTCTCTGACCCCAAAGCACTCACCAGAGGATCCCTCGGCGGTCGTTCTGGTTTAAGAAAGCGTGCAGGTTTTGATGATGGCCGGTCCCTCGAGGTCTCGTCGCACCCACAGATCTCAGCTGAGCTGACTATGTGGGTAGAGTTTTAGAAGGAGTGAGCGACCCGGAATACCCTTGAGGGCTTGGGTAATACAATGGAAAGGGTAAATTTGCCTTTAGACGAGACGTGCTTTGAGGCTGCTCCACTTGAATTCAAGGATAGGTGATGCAGGATTAACTACTGCTTTATTGATCATCGACTCCGATCGATATTTACCTGAATTTTACATCTTGAAACTACAATCTGATACACACAGGTTTTTTCTGCTACCATTGCATTCGATTGAATATTGATGAGGAACAACCCGTCGACAGCGTGAACTATCAAATATAGTTTCCCAATCAATAATATATAGAATCACTAAATCATTTTGACGACAAGCTATCAACGGGATGCAGTCAATCCTATGATACAGATTACAATCTCTTTACAGACCATAATTCAATAACAGTCCTGAGGATGGTTCCAGCAAACTAACGTCAGAGAAACCGAAACGTCGACTTCACACTTTATCCCTTTCTTTTGTTTGGTTCAATATGTTTTGGGATAGGTGTCTTATTTAGGTTCTGTAGTGTCACTTGATAATTTACTTATATGTGTAACTACAGCCCTAATTTTATTCACTTACTGATCTGTACATGTAGCTGATTTCTTTGATTAAGCTATTTGATAAAATCATATTTTCCGTATACACCTTGTGTCTTTGTCTTCATGTTTACATGTTATATGTTGATATATTGCTCGTGTTGAATTACAAAATTGTTGATGGATTCATTATAAGGATAAGTGATTGATCCTTTTCAGAAATAACCTTAATCAAACAAAATATATATGTGGGTAGAGGTCAGAGGTGCCAGGGAAGCCGGTTCTCGTCGAGCTGGGCAGTCGGATTCCTGAGGAAGGACTTGCAGCAAACCGCAGAGTTCTTAGATGGTGCCTGCGGATGCAGGGTGACTACTCCTTAGCCACAAGGGAGAAATCTTGAGAAGAAGTCGAGAGTTCCTTTCGTAGAAAGTATTCTTGATTCAAAGATGATCTAATTTGGAAGGGTCCCCGCTCCTGCCTTTATCCTAAAGAAAGGGGTGGGTACGTGACTAGGTCCTGCCCTAAGGGTGGGACCAGAAAGGGGGGTGGTTACACCCCTCTCCCATGCCGGACTTTCCCCGGGTCAGGGGCTGGGCGTCCCTGGAACTGGTTCTAGCCGGCAGATGCGTAGTGAGCACCGGGGTGCCACTCCCCAGTCACCTTCCTGTAAAGCCCTGCCTACCCAGGATACACAAAACCCTGTCTGGGATGGTGCGAACACCGCCCCGGACAGGAAACCCTTTGTCCAAGCTCTCCTCGCTGGAAGGACTCCCAGCAGCAGGAGGTCAGACTCGTGTCTGTGGTGGCAGCATCCATTTTGTGGAGCTGAGGCTTCAGTTAACTTTAACCGGGGTTCACAGTTACGTACATGTCGTGTCCCTCTAGAAGGGCGGAATGCTAACCCCATCGCCAGCATTGGTGAGGGGTCAATATCCCGATTCGTATGACACCTTACTCGACATGTCTTGATAACGCGATACCGAAGTTATCGATATGGTACGTGTTATCATGGAACAGCCATTGGGTCTTGGTTCCGTAAGCTGCAACCGGGCTCGGCTCGTGCCAGAGCCCAATTCACACGATTCCACGCACTCTGCCTTCTGTATTGTCAAGGCCTGCCATAGGAGTGACTGACAGGAATTCGGGTGTCCATTTTAGGGTTAGATATAGGTATACTATATCTAAAGCAAAGGGCGAGTACGCCACCTTGCCCCAGCTGTCGTGCAGCCAGTTGTGTCAGATTTAGATGGCCATTCAGGGGTGGCATAATACATGCTTCGGCCCCTGGTAGGCCCTGGGTACACCGATGCCCTGAGTTACAGGGTCTGACAAGGTGGCCCAGTTCCAATTGGTAATGCACCTAAGGTACACATGTCAATTTAGCGAGAGAACAGCCAGGCTGTGGGTCTGATTGGCAGGCCCACAGCCAGAGAAAGTCGTAAACCAGTGAAACAAAAGCAAAAAATCTGGGTGATCATAGGATTGCAGACCCTACTCTCCTACAGCCATTCCCACTTATACCCAGGATTCTCAGGAAAATTAAGTCAGAACCCTGCCCTCTGATCCTGATCGCTCCATTCTGGCCGAGGCAGCACTGGTTCACGGACCTTCACCGCCTCTCGGCCCAGCCACCTATTCGACTGCGTCAACATCCAGCCCTGCTCACAATGTCCCAAGGACAGGTACTTCACCCGAATCTGAGCTCTCTAAAGTTGTCAGCGTGGCTCCTGAACATTGGGAATTCAGCCACCTAAACATCCCGCAGGAGTGCAGAGACATCCTTGCAAAGGCTAGAGCGGACAGCACTAATAAAACCTATTCATTAAAATGGAAGCGGTTTTGCTCTTGGTGTGTGGCCGAAGGCCTACACCCTTTCCACATCACTCCACAACAGCTGCTACCATACTTGTTACATCTGGCACAATCGGGCCTTGCGCACGCATCCATTAAAGTGCACCTGGCGGCGATCTCAAGGTTCACAAGGACTTCTAAGGGTCCATCCCTGTGGGCAAACAGACTTATAAAGCAGTTCCTTAAAGGCCTATAAAGGTCCTTCCCACGACCAAGACTGATCCCTCCGTCGTGGCACCTCAACGTGGTCCTTCACCAATTAATGAAGCACCCCTTTAAACCCATCCATAGGGCGGACATCAAATTTATCTCATGGAAAACGGCCCTCGTCCTAACCTTGACTTCGGCTAGAAGGGTCAGCGAGTTGCAGGCTCTCTCAATCCAAGACCCTTTCATTCAGTTCGGGGAGGACAGAGTGCTCTTTCGGAATGAACCTAGGATTAGTTCGTAAGTCCCTTCGGACTTCCACCTCAACGAACCAGTGGTCCTCGGGTCATTTTTTCCAAATCCTACTACGATAGCTGAGAACTCTTCATTCATTGGATCTGAAGAGGTGTCTTAAATTCTACATTGACAAGACAAAACCCTTCCGAAAATCTTCTCAACTCTTTGCCTTTAGTAGACCACGGAAGGGCATGCCCCTATCAAAACAAAGCATTTCAAGGTGGATTTCCTCGGCGATCACCTTTTGCCATGACCAGGCCGGGCGACCTTTGGACTCAAGAGTCAAAGCCCATTCGACAAGAGCCATGTCCACGTCTGCGGCACTATTTGCTGGAGTGCTGGTATTGGAAATCTGCAGAGCGGCGACCTGGAAGCCACCGCATACCTTCACCAGGCACTACTGCCTGGATACTGAGCTGATGAAGGATGCAGCAGTGGGCCAAGCAGTGCTGCGCCATCTATTCCAGTGAGGTGAGCCTTCTGCCATCCCTCCATCCTTTACTGGCATGCACATTCTTTTACTAATATTTACATGAAAATGCATTTTGGTGGTTTTACAGTCACGTGATATGTATTATCTACAGACTTGTATATGATGTTCCATCACAAATGTGCATAATGTATTGCTTGCTACTCTGATTCAGGCATGTGAATCTATGAAAGACACCCAAATACTGGATAAGAAATGCGTTACTTACCTGTAACTACAGTTATCCAGTATTGGTGTCTTTCATAGATTCACATGCACCCTCCCGCCTCCCCTGGAAGGACTCACCTATCGCTCTAACAAGTTTACGCCTACCTAGGTGCGTACGAAAATCTGAGAGACCTAGGCTCCTGACAGGAAGGTTCTAGAAGGAGGTGGTAGCTGATTGGTTGGTTTTCTTGACTTGGTCCTTTTTACAAAAGGACATAGATAAGACCACTAAGGTGGGACCCTTGGGCCTACTCTAGTTTGGTCCTTTATACAAAAGGACGTGGATAGGCCACTAAGGTGGGATCCTTAGGCCTATTTTTCTCTATGTATGTCTATAGGACATTACTTTTTTATATACCGGAGGCTCCCGTCTCGACGACGGGGAATTATTCAGGCATGTGAATCTATGAAAGACACCAATATTGGATAACTGCAGTTACAGGTAAGTAACGCATTTCTTACTGGTAAGTATGGTTAGAATTACATTTCAGGATCAGTACTGGGCTCAAAGATGCAGCACTGAGGTCTCTTCTGATAACAGGTGAGTAAATCGGAATTTGTAGTTCGGCTGATTTTAGATGAGTATTTGTAAGTTTCAAAAATCGACAGAAGAATTCCCAAGTGAAACCAGTCAATTTTAGCCTATGGAAGAAAAGTGAGTTATCCGCTTTTAGGTAAGTAATCGACTGGCTGAGTTAAGGTTCTGGGCATAGACTCAGGGGGTCTCCCGGGGTCAGGTATGTACAGTTGGTACACCCTCAGCGGCACAGGGGAAGCCGGATGCAGAGGTAGTTAGGCCCAATGTTATCCAATGAGAGGCAGGGTGCCTTTGGTTGGTGGCTGCTGGATAGCAGGCCACGCAGCTGTGGGAGCTTGGCTCCTGGTCACTTGCTCAGGGCAAATGGGGAAGTAGGATAGGACAAAGATTGCACTGCCAGTGGCACTTGGGCGGCTGGGTGCAGGGTGCTTTTGAGCCGTCGGGCACTCAATGTTATTCAATGGAGATCTTGAAAAGGGAAAAAAGGCTTCAGGCTCTGGGTCGGAGGATCTTCTGTAGCGACCAACACTTCGAGGTGAAGTTGGGATCTTGGAGGATAGGTAGGCACCCTAGAGTTGGGCACAAGGGACGCGGGGTGCAGGGGTGTCTTTGGATGTAGGGAAATCTTACCCTCTGCTAGTCGCAGTTGGAGAGGTCCCTGGTTCTGAGTCTGCAGGCGTCGTCTGGGTCATCGAAGAGGGTCCTTGGGCACTGGATTCCAGGTCCGAATCGCCTGGGGGACGTCCTCGTGTCTTTGTCCACTCAGGCACAGGCCTGGCTTGGCGGTTTCATGGTTCCTGGCTGGCAGCAGGGGTATTGTTTGAGTAGAACCACCACTGCTCGTGGGAGTCCCAGTCTCTAAGATGGCCAAGGCAGGCAGGTCCTCCAGGTATCTTGAGGTTGCTGTCCGCAGGAGATGCCGGGATTTTGCAGGAGCAGGTTCAAGGATCAACAGGCCTGTAGGGCTGGGGCCAAGTCAGTTGGTGGCGTCCTTGTTAGCAGCTGCACGGCAGGTCTTCTTCTTGGTATTCTTTCTTGTTTCGAAATCGGGATCTAAGGAAGGAAGGTTCAGGGTCCCCCTAAATACTACATTTAGGGGCGTTGCAGGTAGGGGAAGGGCAGGGACCAATAGGTCCCTGTCCCAGGGTGAGTACACCCCCTACCTGCTCCTCTCCTGTGGGAGGGAGGCAAGAGCCTATCCCTTATTAGGAAAGGCTCCCCATCCTCAAGATGGCCGTAGCCTGGAGTTGTGCTTCACCTCGCCTCTCCCACCTGAGGTGTGGAGTTGGCACAGGCTGGCACACCTCCTTTCCTCACGTAGGGTTTCCCGGCTGTCTTCCCACCAGAGTTGGGGTCAGAACTGGTGGGGGCCAGTTGCTGAGTACAGCAAGTGGTCTGGAGAAGCTCACATAGACTGTATGCCTTTTGAAGCTTCCCCCTGCCCATCCTGGGGGAACATGTCTGCTATGTGGCTGCCTAGGCAGCCTCTCAGACAAGAAATGGATTGTAGGTTAGCTTTCAGGGGGAATCTTTAAGTCCCCTGAAACCTAAGATGCCCTCTGTAATGCATTTTTCATTAAATCCCACACTGGCATCGGTGTGGGTTTAATGTGCTGAGAAGTTTGATATCAAACTTGTCAATCTTCAGTGTAGCTATTATGGTGCTGTGGAGTTCGTAATGACAACCTCACAGCACCATATACTCTAAATGGCATCACTGCACTTACAGTGCCCAGGATTGGCCCTGGGTATTGTAGGGGCACAGGTCTCGGGTCCCTGTGCCCACACCACTGGCATATGGCACTCGGATAGAGGGATGACTGATGTATGCCTGGGCAGTGGGTTTGTGGGCATGGCACACAGGGATGTGTGCCATGTCGACTTTGTTTAGGTCTGCACCTGGATACTGAGTTTGCAAATCAGGGTGTGGGTGTCTGAGTGCAGGGCCCTAAGGGTGGCACAATAAGTGCTGCAGCCCTTAAGGGTACAAAAGGGGGTGGTGATGGACGGAGCATTTGAATCAAACACTCACACCCAGTCAAAAGATATGGGTTTAATCCATCACAGTTCTTTAGCCCACTCTGCCACCCCAGTTCAGACATGGCTATATGCAATTCAGTCTGACCCTGTGCCTCATGGGAACAGTCCAGCCCGAACTGCCGAGCCATGTCTTCCCTGGACCGGAAACAAGCTTCCGAGGACCGGTTTCTTGCATTCCAGCAGTCTTCAGCCCGGCTGGCTTGAATCCAGTGGTAAAGTGAGCAAGGGACTCACGTCTGAGTATACCCTGCCACACTTATGGCGGCCAAAAGCGGTACAAAAGGGGGTGGTGATGGACGGAGCATTTGAATCAATCAAACACTCACACCCAGTCAAAAGATCTGGGTTTAATCCATCACCGTTCTTTAGCCCACTCTGCCACCCCAGTTCAGACATGGCTATATGCAAATCACACTTATGGCGTCAAAAGCGGTACAAGCAGCCCTTGGGGGGGGTCTTCCCTGGTCACAATGCCCTGGGTACCTAGGGTACCATTTACCAGGGGCTGACATATGGCCAGAGATGCCAATTGGGGTTTAGCTTCAATACAGTTTCAGGGAAGGAACATGGGGCCTGGGCACCTGATTGGTAGGAGCCCAGGGCACACTCAGTCAAAGCACAGCAGCAATTCAGCAAAAAGTGGGGGCATACCATGCAAGAAAGATGGCACATTATCACACTAATGAATAGAATGGTTAACTGTAGAAATAGTTGCACAACTGGAAGACTTTCTAGATTCATGTGCGACCGCCCCATCGCCCCACCCCGTCCCCCGCCAGAAAACGAGTGCTGAGATTTGCAACAAGGAAGAGATAATGACTTAACATAAAGGACAACTAAATAAATTCTTTGTGACTGCGCACTACTGATTTTTCGAGAGACTTAATGTAAGTTAGTTCGTGCTCCTCGGGTGTACTCCCTGCGCTGGAGTAAAAACTCATCAATTGGGGTTGCACCTACACAAACAGTGTGTGTGTCTCCTGGGGCACAGAGATGTACGATATATCTGCTGGGAGATTTCTTCAGAATTAAACAAACAACCCTAGAGTGTGTCTTTAGAGTATTTTAATCATACTTCATTTATCAATTTCGTATATTCTTCTTAAATTTCATGACAAAACAAGATTTCTATTAAAAGTGGACTCCGATAATCATTCCATAATTTTTATGTTAACATTCCATTTCATTCTAATGCATTTCGGCAATAACATGCCTTCATCAGGGAAATCTGCAAAAAACAATGAAACTTTCTAATATTTTACCTCTAGAATAAATGATACATAAATGTACACTGATTGTACTACTATATGCTGAATAAAAGTATTAATAGAGCTGATGAACTTTTTTTGTGTCCTCTACATGCTGATTTCAAAACTCATGGTCTTTGAACATATATAATGCATGATTATCTATACTACTATTATAAAGGAAGAACTTTGAACCTTTGAGGCGGGTAATCTCGGGAACCACAGCGCCATTCCACACACCCGATACATCGTTGTAATCATGAGGGTGTGCAGATGGACATAGGCTAGATAAACTTAATAAATATACGTTATTTAAAAAATGTACGGCAAAAAAAAAGTAGTCCCTTGGAAGAAGCGCCGGCCGCGACGTGCGTGCTGACGTGAGGAGCGCGGGGAGGACCGGCTTCCAGGAGCACGAGGAGGACCTGCGGACATGGTGCGGTGAGGAGCGGCGGACAGGCGGGGAGGAGCGCTGAGCGGCGGATGAGGTAGGTTATTTATTTAGGAGCGGTGAGCAGCGGAAAAATGAAGCAAAAATGACAATCGTGAGCAAGAGGAAGCAAACGGAGCATTACAAAAGTGAGCCAAACTGTGCATTACAGGAGGAAAAAGTTACGTGTGCAGGTTACAAAAGCTTACATCGTGAGCAAGAGGAAGCAAACGGAGCATTACAAAAGTGAGCCAAACTGTGCATTACAAGAGGAAAAACGTACGTGTGCATGTTACAAAAGCGTACAAAGTAAACATAGAGGTATAATACTGCTTTACAGGAGGAAAAAGTGACATTTGCAGGTTACAAAAGCGTACAAAGTAAACATAGAGGTATAATACTGCAATATATGGAGGAAGGCTCCGGTGGACTCACGGACAACGTCGGGGCGGGCGGGGGCCCTGAAGCCTAATTGCTCCCGGACAACGTCGGGACGGGCTGCTAGTAAACGATTAAAACTAAATAATGACAAAAGCCTATTCCTATGGTCACTGTGTGCACGATATGTTTCTGAAATTGGTTAAGGTAAGTGAAATAGAGTTTGCCATGCTAATCAGTCTGGCATATGTTACTAGTGCTTCTCATAGACTGATATAAAATATCAAGCAGTTCGATGTAAAAGCATCTGTCGTTACATGCAAAGCTAATGAGTTTCAATGAGACACCAAGTGTGACTCGTAGATTATATCAGGCTTCTCTTCTCTGCGCTGAATGCGATAATGTATAAACATGTGATATGCGTTTAAGGCGTGTGAGAATTGTATCAAACTTCTCATCACCTTGCGGAATGCAACCGTGTATAAACGCGCGATATGCGCTTTACGCGTGTGTACTTGTACTTAAAATTACATGGGTTCTGAGGTTGCACGTGATGAATCAAAATGACGTCCTACAAAATGCGCTGCTTTAAAAGTCTAATCATTATGAGCTTTCGCTTACCGTTCAAAGATGAAATGTTAACAGAAATGCCTGGCTTCGTGCATAACGTTAATCCAACCGATGAGAACGAGTAACCGGTACGGGTTCACTCGTCAGATGAAGTTGGCGTGTGACGTAGGATAGGGGGTGAGCTTTAACGAATAAGCTGAAGTGCTTAGAGTTTAGTTAAAGGGGAAGATTGAAAAACGGTGTGTTTGAGTGTAAGACGAACTATAAAGTTAATACAAATTGAATGAAAACAACTATGGTGGTACTCTAAAATTAAATGAGTGTTAAGTGTCGAAGTACTTAATGAAATACTAAAATACACTAAATGTGGCAGTTTTTAAAGACAAACCTGAGGGATAATCTAAACAGCAATAGATTCAGTCTATTATGAAATCACATGTAATAGTATCCTAATAGTTTACCACTTAAATATTCGGGGCAAATGGTGTTGAGTTCCAGATTACTGCTGGGGGGGAATTTTTACTTACTCAGCCTCTTGAATTCGTGTAGACCAGAGAGCTATCTCTTTCTTCTTTGGACTCGGATCTTGTAGCAGCTGTTCTACTTCCCAATTTCCTGTGATATCTTCAGCTTCTGATTCATACCAAGATTTTAATTGAAGGTATTTAAATCTTGAGCTGGGGACCTATCTTCACTTGTAAAACTTCCCAGGGAAGAATGCCCTCTGAGTCAACCAAATCTGACCATCTAACCATCCCTGAGTTTTTAATTGGTATTGCCAGGCAATCTTTCAAGCAAAGTGGTGTCCCAGGAGAGTCCCAGATTTGGGCAAAATCTGAAAAATATCCTATGCCCCAGATGCTTCTTATTTTATACCAGGTAGAAAGTGCTGATTTTAACACTCAGACGGACTTTCTTGAAAAATTGTGGTGCACCAAATTTATACAAAAAGCCACCATGAAGCCCTCCCCACTCCCCACCCCCCCCCCCTCTCCACCAAAATCAGTCTCAGTACTCTGCCCCATGCTGATTGTTCAGGATAAGATAACAACATCCTTATTCCCTTAAATTGGAAAGCCATCAGATACCAGTTTGTCTCTGAGTGCTAAGCCTCCTTTGTGGAGCTTCCTCCTCAACTTTTTCCACGACATCCTGGCCTTCTTCTGACCCCAAATAAAACTACCAATTTTCCCCCGTATTCTACTGATGTTTTTATTGGGGAAAGTTAGAGGTATTGCGCTGAAAATAAATGTCAGCTTTGGGAGCACAGACATTTTTACTAAATTGACCCTCCCGTAGATGGTCAAAGGGAGGTTCTTCCATTTAGCAAACAAATAATCTAGATCTTTCTCACCATTTGCCCCGAATATTGAGGAACTATTTGAAACATCCCTGAAGATTTTATATAAATATGTAAAACCGGCCTCCTTGAAAAAAAAACACTTTTTTGTAATAAACAGGCTATACTACACACCAGAAAAATTTGCCCATGATCCTCCACCAAGTTGTCCCAGGTTTGCCCTAATCCATGCCAATGATCTCCATATTTTTTTCCAATGCTCAATTCTTGATTTCTTGTGGAAAGGCGTGGGAGACACGTTAACATCTATTTTTTTTTTTTACATCGATTTGGAAGTTGACCTACCTTTAGTCTTTTTTGGTATGAATGATCTAACTAAGAGGGTATGCTCACAGAACCAAAAAGCTCCCCTGTTATACTTAGTACTCTTAGCAAGAAGAGATCTGTATTAAATGGAAATCTGCTATCCCCTCCCGCCCCCAGGTAGGGAAGACTGGCTTAGAGCCGCAGTTAATATGTGAAGACTTGAATAAGACTCTGGAAATGAAGGCCCTCCCAACATCTGGCAACTCTTCACAAGATGGGCACGACAGAGGTTTTTGATTGACTAACCAAAGTTTTTATAATTTGTCTGGGTAATACGGTCCTATGATTACACCAATCCTCAATCACGTGAGTAAGGCCAAGGGGCCTAGACGGAAACAGTGAGCTAAGGGGCCACCCAGAAACTAAGAGTGTGAATTGGCTTGTTAAATCTCTGAAAGTCTTGGTGAAGATGAGGACAAAAAAAAGTGTACCACTTGTAATTGTAAAGTGATAAACAGCAGTGCAAAAAAATCGATGATTACAAAAAGTAAATGGAGATCTGCTATCCAATAAGTTCATGGGAAGAATATATTTACAAGTAACTATTGAATTCCGTCCTTTCCTTCATCCCTGTGGGCTTCAATGTCTAGATTATATATCCAGTGATTTTTCTCGTTTTAACAAGTTTTTTTTAATGTCTCTGTCAGCTCTTTTCTCCAGGATCTCCAAAACACAGGTTTTGATCTGACTTATCTGGTGGTTAGCTTCAATGAAATGGGTTGCCATGACTGATTTCAAAGCTTTGGTTCTAATGTTACTTTTATGTTCATTCAGTCGTATTTTTAATTTACGCTCAGTCTGACCGATAGAAGCCTTGCCACATGGGCATTTAATCATGTACATGATATTAGTAGTATCACTGGTTGCATTCACTTTCAGACTGATTTTATTGCTCCTCATAGGGTGGGTGATAAGTATTGCCTTGAGGATATTATTGCAATTCCTGCAATTTCTACATGGGATAGTTCCTTTGAATTTCTGTACAGTGGATGGCTTCAGTGGTCGCTTGATTAGTTCTCCAAAATTTCTTCCTCTGTTGAAAGCAAAAATAGGCATATCATTGAAGATATGTTTGAAGTCTGGTTCTGCTTGTAAAATCGGCCAATGTTTTTTGATAATGCTCTTGGATTGTAGAACATTTGCTAACACATGTTATTTTTGGCTCTTTGACTGATTTTTTTTTTTTTGTTTGGGTGTCAGTAAGCTCTTTCTGTCAAGAATATTAACTCGCTCTATGGCCTGTTTCAAAATCCCATCCGGGTATCCTCTCTGTTTGAAACGTTGTACCATTTTTTCGGATTGTTTAATGAATTCCTCGGGGTCAGAAATTATCCTTTTCACTCGTAACAGTTGTGAGTAGGGTAAATGTTGTCGAAGTGCTTGTGGGTGGAAGCTTTTGTAAGCCAAAAGGTTATTGCGATCAGTTTTATTGGTAAATAAAGTAGTTTCAAGTTTGTTGAGATTTTTCATTACAGTAACATCCAAGTAGTTAATACACTTTTCATGCATCTCAAAAGTAAACTGTATTATAGGGTCTATTGTGTTTAGTTCCTTGATGTTTTCAACCAACTCTTCTTTGGAACCTTTCCTTAAAACAAATATATCGTCGATATATCTGAGATACCAACGTAAATGATTTTGCCATTTCATGTTTTGTAGGATATTGTCATTTTCATATTGATGCATAAAGATATTGGCATACGCTGGCGCAGCCGAATTGCCCATTGATGGTCCGCTCTTTTGAAGATACCAATGATTTTCCCAGGTGAAATAACTATGCATCAAGGTGAAATTCAACAATTCTAATATGAATATCTTAATGGATTCCACGTAGTTCATGGATAGCAATGCCTTCTCTACTGCCTCAGTTCCAGCAAGATGGGGTATGGAGGTATACAATGCCTGAACATCTATGGTACACATGATTACTTCTTCCTCTTCAGATAGTTTGACGGCCTCTAACTTATTCAAAAATCCGTAGTGTCTTTCAAAAATGAGCCCATCGAGGTTACGAACGGCTGCAGATATTTATCAATTAGTTTGCCTACAGGTTCGCGTATGCTGCCAGATGTAGACCCAATCGGCCTACAGGGTAGTTTATTCAGATCTTTATGGATTTTCTGTGTCATATATAAAATGATGGTGGTTTGGGATATTCGGTGGTGAGATTTTTTTGTTTTTTCATCAGTGACTCCTTTATCCATGGCATCTTGGACAATTTTGTGTAGGATCATTTGAATTTCTGTTGGATTGAAATCCAGTTCCATGTATGTGTTTTCATCTTGGAGATGCAACTTTATCTGAGTCTTATAGTATTCCGTGCTAAGCATAACAAGAGCTCCACCTTTATCTGCCCTTTGGCAAGTGATGGTTTTGTTTGCTGCTATTGATTTCAGGGTAGCCTGTTCTTTTTCTGTCATATTTTTGGCTTTGGATGATTTATGGTAATTGATTCTAGCTATGTCTTTTTTCACCAATAGATCGAATAGGTCAAGTGTCTTATGGCTGATGGGAGCCATATAGGAACTTTTGCTGGTTAAGCTATTGTGTTTTTATCTAGGAACCTGAATCAATATTACCATTTTATGCCCTTGTACGGCTATAATCAATAATATCCCTATAATGGCATAAGAATCAGATCCATATTTCAGTAAATCGCCCTTGCAGTCCAAGGCACGGCAAAAGCTACTTCCTTAGATTCCTAGAAAGCACAACGAGTTCTTTCAACACACCAAACCTCCAGCAACCTGGGAAATCCCCACTTGCTTTGTTTTGATTTGTAATATAACTCCTGCGAGCACTGTAAGAACGGCCAGTTCTTAGTGACATCTTTATTGACGTCTTATGTCCAAACCTTACGTCAAACTCTGCACCTTTCAGGTATAAATATACCAACGTTGCCTTAAGCAAACACACAGTGGTGGTTTTGGAGCAGAGCAGCTATCTACTTGCCGAGAGCCCAGCAGATGCGAAAAAGCCCACGGACGCTGCCCCTCCTCTTTGACGCACTGAGAAAGACGCTGTCTTTTCTCCTGCCGAGAAAATCCAGCTCCGGCGTTTCCAGCCTACCCTGCGGGTGACTGGGATATCGAGTCCTGAGAGAGAGATACCGGACCTCCTACATTCTATTCCCAAGGTACAGTACTGACTAAACCCTTAGAGAATTCTTGAACCAGATTCTTGGCAAAACCAACTTAACTTAAACTGCTACTTACTTACTCCTTCCTACGTATTAGGCTTAGGTCAGGTACACCGGGGTAGGCATATTTTAGAAGCACCAGTTGAGCACGTTAGCCAATGTATATATGTCTGTATATATTTATCCATTTTAAAGTGTCTTACGGCTAGGAAACCATATCAATGCTTTTACAGTATTATTTCATAATACTCCTTTTACTGTACGTACTTTACTTTATATTAAGTATTGCAATTGTGGCAATTCATTTCTCTTGCATGAGAAGGAAGACTGCTCAATAAATAATACCTTTTATTGAAAACGCCCGTCTCTCTCTTCTCTGCACTCTGGTGAAACTAAGAACGCACATCTGACTGAGTGAAATAGCTGTCTATTGTTTTCACACAACTCTAGAGATTTACTCTTATTCTGAGGGAGCAAAGTTGTCATGTTATATGGTTGTCAGAAGCTGAATCCCTTCTTGTCTGAGCCAGGGAAGCTGATCTCTCCCTATTCATTCAAGAAAGTTTCCAGTGACCTCTGAGCTAGCTGGCGCAAACCTAAATTAAGTCTAACATAGTCAGTAGAGACCTAGATAACCTCAGTCCTACGTCTACACTGCTGTTTGTTATTCCAATGCGCAGAGCCTATTGGGAAAATAGGAACTACACTACAAAGCCTTTGAGAGTATCTTCTTTGGGTTCTTTAGGTTTGGTGATGACATTTTCAAAAAAGTGACAAAGTCGGAGTTTTCTCATAAGTTTAAAAAAAACTTATATCTAACTCTAGATGATTAGTACTGGAAGTGGGAACAAAAGACGTTCCTTTCTGTAATGTAGCAATCTGGTATTTAGTCAACTTCACGTCAGATGTTTATTACTAAGTTGTTAGTTATCTGTTCTTCTTCTTGTCCTTCTTGGATCCCTCCGATCCAGCAACCACCTTCTCTTGGTGGTGCCCCGTGCAAGAAAGGCTAGACATGGAGGCAAAGCTCTATCTGTAACTGGACCATCACTGTTGAACAAGCTCCCTCTGTCTTTCAGACAATGTTCAGAACATCTAAAATTTAGAAGGCAGCTCAAAACCCTGCTGTTTAGAAACCAGATCTAGATCCATCTGATGCTATTTTTGCTCTGTCTTTGTTTCCTTGCTCACAGGCGCAGAGATACTCCTCCGGGAGTTTATTCAAGCGCGTTACAAACCTGCAAATAAATAAAATAAATTGAATGTGACGTTCCTCGTTTGTGGTGCGTCCATCTCTTTCTCTGCTGCATCTTCTTCTCTTAGACCTCCTGGGTCGTCCCCTCATCGGGGGCCTGATTCTAAAAAAGGCTGTGGTGCCATACTCGTGCTGGGTTGCATTCTAGAAGAGGTTACTGTCCTTCTTGTGGTTTCCGATGTGTCGGTATCTGTGGAGGAGGTATCAGTTTGTGTTGTGTATGGGCGGTCTTGACGTTTTTTGGCGTATACTTCAGCCCAGGTATAAACCTCGCCCAGTTTAGTCAATTGTATCTCTGCGATACTTTCGTAATTTCCTTTCATTAACCTCTTCTGTATGTTAATTAAGTTTAGTTTTTATATCTTACAGTATTTTATTTAGTTCTTCTGTTGACATTGACTTTTCAAATTCTTCCTTGACCATTGTGAAATCTTTTTCAAGTTATTCTAAGATTTGGGATAATTCCTCTATGATAAGTAGGATAAGATAGAGTGAACACTTGTTCAATATTGCGAACCATTTGTCTGTAAATTTTATTGAATTTTTGCACAAGGATGGTTTTAGAGAGATCCTTAGGCCTCGAGGAATTCGAGATGCTTTATGGTATCTTACAATTGTAGTCGCATGCAAGCGTTGGTTGATCACTTTGCGTGATAAGTATAACAATTGTTTAATTTGTTGTTCTTTAGTTCTGGAGATAGAATATTGTGTAGTTTCTTCATCGATCAAAGAATATATTCTGGTGATTTCTTCATTGGCATATGCGAACGTATCCGCTCTACTTTCCGTAAGTTGCGTAATTTCTTCATATTGCATTTTTTCTTTAACTGGTGTGCTGCTGTCCGTGGCAGGACAACTAAATAAATTCTTTGTGACTGCACACTACTGATTTTTTTGAGAGACTTAAACCTTCTGAATTTACTGGGTTTGCTGCTGCTGTAGTACTGTGACGACTAGAGGCGCGTGGAACTTCGCTAATGAAATCCTTTGAGGAGACCTGCAAATTTTTTTCCCATTCGTTCTAATTGCTTGCTGTTCTTTCATCCCCCTTCCCTACTCTGTGTGCCCTGACGAAGGTGTGGCCCTAGACCTGGCATCGCACCGAAACGCGCGTTGGCGTTTTTGAGTCTGTCCTGATATTTTGCCATCTAGTCTCCTATTCTATGCTTGTGAGACTTTCCAGGACACAATATATGTATAACATATACTGAAGGACGATGTGTATGGGATGATTGAAGAATGGATGAGTACGATAGAATATATGTAGTCTTGTGAATGCTTTTATGTGTGTGGTTGTTGAGAAGTTGGATTGAAGATTTGTAGGGTCGTATGGGATGTTGAAATATTTTTGTATATATTATCACGGTTATGTTTCGTTTTGAAAAAGGAAAAAAATGATATTTATACAGAGAAAAAAAGAAATAAAATATGAATATTTTTCTATAATGTTTTGACTCAGACCTTGGTTGTTCTGCTTCTGGTTCCAGTGAGCAGAGTTCAATAAGAATGCCACCAAGCCAGTGTGAATAATAAAATGTAGCACATAAGTGATATGGTGTTAGAAGATGTAGAACAGTGAATGCGTGTTTTGGGAAATGGTCTTGTTAGATGAGAACTTAACGGGCCCACCTTTAACACCTGCATTCAGATTTGATTTCTGGTGTGTTCAAGAGCCTATATTGCCACTGCGTCCGATTGTTGGTTTTGTAGCTCAAGGTGAAGCTTTGGTTACTGGGCGAATCTAGTCAATCATTTACTTTCGTACACATCACCTGGAACATAAGCATTTATTAGATTCCCGCCAACCCCCCAAAGATTAGTTAAATAAACATTGTAGACTTATAATACATTTGACACCGTTCATACTCTAAGCATTATTAATGCATAGCTGCTTATAAACAGATTGTAATATCTAATTATTGATTCTCAAGCGTACAAAATGTAAAAAGATTTGGCAATGGCAATTATCTAAATACTGTCCTCTTAATCATTTAATGTTTTGACATATTGTGTAAGTGATGCGGTCTAGTCTATTTTCATATTCATCTCCCCACGAATGTGACTTGTGTGTACAGCCGGTCATCATTTCCCCCCTCTACTAGTTATGCAGTTGGTCCCTACCCAAGCTCTACCTCATTGGGTAACTCGTCTGTAAACCAGGTAGCATCTTAAAGGATCCTAAAAATCTTAAATATTTTAGCTCGTACTCCAGTCTGCAGTACCCCTCCAGCATCTTGTTGTCATATTTATAATGATCATTTCTCCAATTCCCATATTTAGCTCTTATGGTGGTCATCCATCTTATCCTTACTATCCACTTAACTAGTAGTACTGTAGTAAACTCCCAAGCCAGAGGCAGGATTTCCGTATTTAGATATGTGAGGGCTAGCATACTATGTATGTTAGAATTCTAAATGGAAGCTGTTGCGTTGTTTGACAGTTCAGTTTGACTTTATTCAGGAGAAGATTGCGACATACCAATTTGAGAACACATTGCAAATTGAGTAGTTTGTAAATCCTTAAACTGTCATACAAGTAATGCAACTGGGTAGAATATTAGAAGTGATCTGTCATGCTCCTAGTTGACGGTTCATATTTAAATCACTTTCTGTTGTAGTGAATTAAGCAATATATGGGGCTAATATAATTAAAATCTTAAAATGAATTGTCACTATTTGTGCAGTTCTGCAAAGTATTACTTATAAGATGTATACAGATGGCGGTCGTCCAAATTGCTGTTGACATTGTTCCCTGCATGGATCAACGCTTAAAAAAATGTACTTGACTGCTCAGACTTGATACTTGTGTGCTGACCGAGATGCATACGTTTAGCTGACCTGTGGGAGTTGCTTCACAAGTACTAAAAGGAATAAGTTGTTCATTTCCAATGACACTGTTCTGTATTCTGAGCAGCTCTAGAGATAGCCGTGTGTGCAGCATCGAGACTTCTCAGAAAACTATTGTGGGTGGTTGTTTCCGTCCATAACATCCCAATAGGATTGGGAACCTAGTCTGAGCATAATCAATATTCTGTTGGAATTTACTTTCATATAATTTAGTTTGACCTATTAATAAAATCTTTCTTTTTAATATGCACCCTAATTTGTGTTACAAAATGAATGCAGTGAAGTAATCTGCAATCCTGGATGGGTCAGAGGAGGGTTCAGATAATGCGTAGAATAATTTCTACAGCAGCAGAGGCCTATTAAGAACAAGCAATTGCAATCGTTCTCGCCTTTGGAACCTTATATGTATTTAGCTATGCAGCACATTAGCTTGGGTGCTGAAAAATCCACTGTTCTTTAACATGGATGGAAAGTGAGAACCAAACAGCGTGGCACACTGGATACGAGAACACATGGAGAGAAATATAGCCTTTCAGCAGGACATTGTATAGTCCAAAGCTCTGTTTTGAATATAGAATCATGGCTTTCAGTGGTCATATCACTGAAAATCCTAGATTTGAAAAAAATATTGTCTACGGGTGCTCGTGGAAGACCATTTCTATGGACTGGAATCTAGAGAATGCTAAAGTGATTCTCGTATTTTATGGACCTCTGCTGGTCGTTTTCTATCAAAGTTAAATAAAGGGCAATTGCCAGAAACATTAAAAAAAGTCCCTCAGCAGAAAGCAATTCTGGTATTTTACTGACCTCTACTGGTCGTTTTTTATCAAGACAGTTAAATAGAGGCAGTTGAACAGACAAATGAGTCCCTAAGCGGAAGCAGACAAGTCCTAGGTCTGATCTCCAGAGCCCAGAAACTACCTACACATATAAGTATATACTAAAATACATACTAGGGGTCGCGGATGCTCAACCTAAAAACTGGATTAATGAATATCAGTAAACAAGTTATAACTTTAATGAATTAATCAACAGTGAAGATAATACAATAGATATTGAAACAGTAAGCATGTCAATAGTGACTAAATTATCAAATATTGGAGGGTCTAGTAATTCCATCACTTTTTCTTTGTCACGAAAGATTTCCAACATCTTCTGGTTCTTGATGGTCGTTTTTTTAGGTAACTTTGATCAGCCAAAGATGTGGTCCAAATTTTGCATTTAGCAGGCAGCGCTCCTATTTGGTAGCATATCCAGAATGTCCTTCTTTCAGAAGTGACTTTCACAAGTCCTGGGATAAAAATAAGTTGTGCCCTGACCAAGAAATTTGCTTTTTATATTGGCCAGCCTTAAGAACATTGGGCAAGTAGGTGTTTTCTAGAAATAAAATGTCACCTTTTTAGTTGCGAGGTATATAAAAGCTTGCTTTATAATGTAGTCTTTGCACCCATTGTATGATTTGCAGGAAGTCTTTTCCAGCACTTAAGAAATAAAAGCTTGATAGAATTATATGGGTTTGTTCTCCTGACTTCCAGGAAGACCCGTACAAGTCCCAGCTCTCTGAGGAAGGTCTTAACGCCAGGTATTTGCCCTTCCTTGCACATGGAGTTTGAGACTTCAATAAACAAAGCTGTACATATCCTAGCCAAACCACCCTTGTTTTTGTCACTTCTGTCTTATTGTTTTAAAAAACAATGGTCTGACTAAGATACTCCAAGCCGTCAAAAACACCATACCAATAGCAAACAAGATCCCATTGGCCCAATGCTTTGCATAGGACTAAATGTTTAAAAATAGAGTGCTTTATTTGTTAATGCTGCAGACAAATCTGTACCTTGTTGTTTCCTGCGTCAGGAGTTCTCAAATTTGTTTTTTGTAACTGTCCAGTTCGAGGCAAATGAGCTGCAGATGGTACACTGCATTATATCGCCACCAGGTGTTGGGCACGGATGATTGCAGGTTGTTGTCTTTTTGGAAGAAGTTTTGCTAGTCCCGATAGGTGACTCCTCCCTTGGACAATACTGCGCATTGGCATCGGCTCCATCCTCCGATTGTTTTTTTCCGCCACTGGGTTCAAGATGAGTTTCTCCGCTCCGACCAGAAAAGTTTTTTCTGCAACTTCGACGCGCAGAACTTCATAAAACAATTACTACATGCCTTCGACATCGACGCCGACACCTTTCGATGCCAAAGTTTCCATTCCGGTCATCCAAGTGGGCCTCTGGGCCTATCGACGCCGAGCGGCCAACACCATATGGAAAGGACCCCGTTCCGAAAATGCCCTCAAATGTCAAGCAAAGTTTCCACATAGCGACCAACACGAGATCTGTAACCTCTGTCTGTCGCCGGACCACAATGAGTCGACCGGAAAACCATCCGAGATGAGAAAAGCCCCAGCACCGGAAGACCTCGACGACGAGGTTCCACTCGTTCCCGAAGAAGACTCACCGGATCTCCAGATCGTCTCTGAGGCATATGACTCAGACGACTCCATTCCAGCGGGTGAGTACTACTGCCCCTGCACCACACACACCCAAGCAGAAGACCAAGGTCAGCACTCTGCCCGCTGGGCCCAGTTGAGACCCACCCTCTACTTCGAAAGTCCCGCCTTCCGGCTCGACTCCGTAGATGTCTTCCACTCCTTCCGGTGCTTCGACACCGACCAAGAGTCTTCCCTCTGCTCCAAAACAAGGTCCTCCGCCTTCCGGTGCCTCGTCACCGAACAAGAATCCATCGACACCGAAGACAAAACACCCTTCGGCTCCGACACAGAGAGAAGTGCCGACACCGAAACTGAAACCTGTTTCGGCCCCGTAACCAAAATCAAAAGACGCGCCGGCTCCAAAGCCACACGCGGGACACCACCTACACCTGTGGTTCTTGCCAAAAGGAGGACTGTGCAACCTCGCCTCTGCACTTTTCCTTTCCGGTCTCTCCTCCTTCTCACGCTCCTCCCTATGTTTCACCTCAAAACTCTCCTATACAATCTCCATTATCACATTCACCACAAAATGATGATGAATATGATTTAGGTGGAGGGGACAGGGAAGGAGACACTACATACCCTGGAGGTGAGGGCACATGGACTTTTCCATCCACAAAACCTACGCCTGGGTGGGGTTTTCCGTAGCCTGCAAATGACCCTGATGTCCGTGAGGCACCCTCATACCCATCTAAACCTTCTCCTCCTGAGGATACTATTGGGTTTGGCCAGCTGATCAACAGAGCTGCTACATACCATGGTGTCCCCATGCATTCTGAGGCCATTGAGGAAGACTTTCTCTTAGATACTTTTGAGCAGTCTCAGAGATCCGCTCAAGTTCTTCCCATGATCAAAGGGGTGGTTAGACATGCTACTGAGGTCTTTAAAGATCCTGTGCGTACCAGAATTTTAACCCCTTCCATGCTCATGACGAACCCCAGCCGTCATGCACTACGGTGCTCGTGTGCTGATGACGGCTGGGGTTCATCACGGCCCGCCCCTGTTTGAGCTGTTTACAGCACACCAGGGGAATCGCGGCCGCATCGAAGGGGTTAAACCCCAGAATTGAAGAAAAATATAGACCCTCACCCTCAGAGCCAGTCTATATTAAAGGACACCTACCACTAGACTCATTAGTGGTGTCCAACGCATGTAAAAGGGCCAATTCTCAGACTTCTGGTGAAGCACCCCAGCCTGACAAAGAATCCAAGATTATTGATGCGTCGGGCAAGAGAATAGCTGCGCAGGCTTCCAATATATAGCGCATAGCTAATACGCCAGCCCTCCTCTCTCGTTATGATAGGGCTCACTACGACCAATTGGAGAAATTGCTTGAACATCTCCCAGGTCAGTACAAAGATCAAGCTACTGACCTCATACAGGAAGGCAAGTTAATATCTAACGCTTCCATCAAATGTGCACTAGATGCCGCAGACACCGCATCTAGAGCTAATAATACCAGTGTCATTATTAGGAGACATGAGTGGCTACGCATTTCGGGGTTCAAACAGGAAGTACAACCCACCATTTTGAACACCCTTTTAACCAAAACCAGTTATTTGGTCTGGAGGTAGACACTACCCTGGAAAAAATGAAAAAAGACAGACACTGCCTAGTCTATGGTGGCCTTACAGTCTACCCCAGCTCGAGGCTCCTTTCGTTGCTCCTTTTACAGAGGCGGTTCCAAACAAACTGGAACAGACACGAACACGTCTTTCAAGACACAAACCTCTTCTACCAAGAGTTACGATAGAGGAGGATACAGAGGCAATAATACCGAGGTAGAGGTAATAACACTCTAGCCTCTTCCGCCACTAAGCAATGACTTCCCTTAGCTCCCCCCACAGCATTCCACTCCTGTAGAGGGCAGACTAACAGTTCCTGCCTGTCTGGAACTCCATTACAACAGACAAGTGGGTAAGACAGATTATCCAACATGGCTACTACCTAGAACTTACAGCAAACCCTCCACACATCCCTCCCAGTCAGCGTCCAATGTCTACCTATCATCTAGCTCTGCTCCGGCAGGAGGTTCTATCCCTTCTGCAGAATGGTTCGATTCAGATAGTTCCTTTATAGGAACAAGCGACGGGGGTTTACTTGTTGTACTTTCTAATTCCCCAAAAAGAGGCGACCTTGCGACCGATTCTAGACCTCAGGCCCCTCAACCATTACATACAATCAGATAATTTTCATATGATCACTCTGCAACAAGTGCTTCCACTGCTGCAACAGGGAGACTTACTTGCTACGCTAGATCTGAAAGACGCCTACTTTCACATCCCTATACATCCTGCTCACAGGAAATACCTAAGGTTTGTACTGGAAGGACAACACTATCAGTTCACGGTCCTTCCATTTGGAGTGACAACGGCACCAAGAGTTTTCACAAAGTACCTAGGAGTCGTAGCCGCACATCTGCGAAGACAACAGATCCATGGCTTCCCTTATCTAGACGATTAGCTCATAAAAGCCAAATCGGCCAGTCCGTGCGTTGCACACACATCAGACGATCCAAATGTTGCACAAACTAGGGTTTACAATAAACTACACCAAGTTGCACCTAGAGCCTTCGCACGTACACCAGTATCTAGGGGCTACAATAGACACGTCTACAGCTCTAGCTTATCCCAGTCCAGCCAGGATACAGAGCATTCTAAACTTTGTTGCTATATTTCAACATCAACAATCTCTCCCAGCCAGAGTGTTCATGAAACTCATAGGCATGATGGCATCTTGCATCTTCATAGTTCCACACGCAAGATTGCAAATGCGTCCGTTACAAGAGTGTCTAGCACAACAGTGAAACCAAGCTCACGGTCAATTAACAGACCTGGTGTTGGTGGACAGCCGCACACATCGCTCTCTGCAGTGGTGGAACACCAAAAACCTGACAAAGGGGCGGCCGTTCCTTGAGCCAGTTTCACAAGTAGTGCTCACAACAGACTCATCCCTCACAGAATGGTGAGCCCATCTCCTACGACATACCACTCAGGGTTAATGGACCGCTCAACAGCGGCTACTCCATATCAACCATCTCGAGCTGCTAGCAATATTTCTAGCACTCCAGTCCTTCCAACTTCACGTGCAAGGCAAGGCTGTCCTCATCCGGACGGACAATATGACAGCCATGTATTACATTCAAAAACAGGGGGGGACACTCTCTGCAACTGTCCCAGCTTGCACAAGACATTTGGAGATGGGCCATTCCTCAAAACATCTGTTAGCAGAACACCTTCCAGGAGTTCACAATCGGATAGCAGATCTGTTGAGTCGACAATCACAGCAGATTCACGAATGGGAACTGCATCCACAAGTTCTTCAGCCATTCTTCCAACAGTGGGGTCATCCACACATAGACCTGTTTGCCACCCACGGAAATACAAAATGCCCAGCCTTCGCCGCCAGGTTCCCACACCCACTGTCCGAAGGCAATGCAATATGGATGAACTGGTCAGGCAGATTTGCGTACGCTTTTCCGCCTCTCCCACTAATTCCATTAGTGGCGCGCAAGCTCAGACAACAGAACTAATCCTTGTAGCTCCCACGTGGGCACGCCAACCGTGGTTCACCACACTGTTGAAACTCTCTAGTTCCACACCAAAAGCTGCAGCTCACTCTATCTCTGTTAACACAGAACCATGGCGAAATCAGGCACCCAGACCCGCACCATCTGAATCTAGCAATCTGGCTCCTGAAGTCCTAGAGTTTGGTTACTTAAACCTACCACCAGACTGTATGGCCATTATTAAAGAAGCCAGGAAACCCACTACCAGAGCGTGTTACGCTGCTAAATGGAAGAGATTTGCAATTTATTGCACGAATAATCAAATTGACCCCCTGGATGCTTCCATCCATACTATCATTTGTTACCTTCTACATATACAAAGATCTAATTTGGCATATTCTTCCATATGCCTGCACCTTGCAGCAATTGCAGCTTATTTACAGAACAGACATCGGTCTCTCTTCAGAGTTCCCGCAATTAAAGCGTTCATGGAAGGCCTAATAAGGATAATCCCACCCAGGTTGCCTCCTTCTCCTGTGTGGAACCTAAATCATTTCCTTACCAGACTTATGGGACCCCCCTCTCGAGCCCCTACATAGGTGCGAGCTGCAATTCCTAACATGGAAAACTGCTTTCCTTGTTGCTGTCCCCTCTATCAGAAGAGTAAGTGAAGTACAAGCTTTCACTATACAAGAACCATTTTTTCAAATACATCCCAACAAAGTGGTTCTTAGCCCTAATCCAACATTTCTCCCAAAAGTCGTCTCTCCTTTTCACCTCAATCAGTCTGTCGAGCTACCTGTGTTTTTCCAAAATCCAGACTCAGTAGCAGAAAGGGCTTTACACACCCTAGATGGTAAAAGAGCTCTACTCTACTATACCGACAGGACTAAATCATTTCGAAAAACTAAACAACTGTTTGTCGCTTTCTCTCCTCCGCACAAAGGCAACCCCCATCTCCAAAGGCGGGATTGCACGGTGGATTGTAAAGTGTATACAAATATGCGATATATAAGCTAAACGTACACTAACAGTTCCTCCTAGAGCACACTCCACTCGGAAAATAGGAGCCTCTATGGCTTTCTTAGGCAATATACCACTAGAGGACATATGCAAGGCAGCAACATGGTCTACACCACACACCTTCATTAAACACTATTGTGTTGATGTGCAAGCCAAGTAGCAAGCTGCAGTAGGCCAAGCTGTCCTTAGGACTTTAAAACTACTGCAACGGATACAGGTGACCACCGTTAGAGGGGGTACTGCTGCACAATCGATGCACAGTGTACTATCTGCAGCTCATATGCCTCAAACGGAAAAGGCTACTTACCAGTATGCATCTGTTCTTGGCATGTAGAGCTGCAGAGTAGTACACGCCCTCCTGCCTCCCCGGAGCCGATGCCCATGCGCAGTATTGTCCAAGGGAGGAGTCACCTATCGGGACTAGCGAAGACTTCTTCCAAGAAGACAACAACCTGCAATCATCCGAGCCCAACACCAGGTGGCGATTGTCCCGTTCTTCTTTGAACTTATCGCTCTAAATGGACATTCAGTTTAATTGGTATTTAATGTCCTGCTCATAAGGTGATACTTGTTATGTTAAAATATTTGTAGAGTACTCCTATACCTGCGTTCTGCTGCTAAGAATGAGGAATATAATTATAAAGAGGTAGAATAACTGAAGTATTGTGTACCAAACCAGGTTTTTAAGGCCTTCCACAAATATAATAGTTTTAGGATTATCCTGTCAAAGGGAGTGCTTTCCATATAAAAAGACCTGGCTCCTAGGTAAGCCTGATTAAATCTCTGTTCCACAACCAGGGACTAATGTAACACCAATAGCGCAAACTTTCAGTAATTGGAGCGCAATTGCATTGCAAATCAATTGTGGCACTTGCGCAAAAGTAATCAAATAGAAAGAAAATTGCGGCTGCACGCTTTTTTTCCTATTGGTTTATTGTTGCGCGAGTGTTGCGATACTTTTGCAATGCAAAATATCTTGCATTACTGAAAGTTTGCGCTATTGGTGTTGCATTGCTATTGGCACCCCCAATAGCTCAAACTTTCAGTAATGTGAGGCCTATTGCATGGCAAATGCTAGTTTAACCCCTTCTGTGCTTATTACGGAATGTTTCAGTCATGAACAAAAGTGAAAGTGTGCTCATGACGGAACCCTTCTGCCATGAGCACACTTGCAAAAAATCCGTGAGGGATTTCCCTTTTTTTTTTTTTGCCTTGGGATGTGAGGTAAGAGCTTTCCCCAACCTCTCAAGGCAGGAGGCAGATGGGGGCAATAGCCCCTGATTGGAGTCCAGGGGGCAGAAAGCACACGTCACCGGGGATTTTTTTTTTTAAAATACTTGGGGGAGGGGGTGGGGGGTGGGGGCTGCTAAGAATAGGCATACCAAAGCCTCACTCATCCAAAAAAGTGCCCGCGGAAGGCAAATGGGGCAATAGCCTGATCTGCAGACAACCCACTAGGGATAATTGTTTTATATGGAGGGGTGGGGGCTGCGAGGAATGGGCATGCAAATGCCCCCACCCCAAAAAACAATTGCCTCATTCTTTCTGAATTTTGAAAAAATTTATCCCTGGTGCATAGTAGTCTTTGTCATCCCCCAGAGGAGACATATAAGGGGCTTTTTCCCCCATCTGCCTCCCGGGGGTGCAGAAAGAATGAGGCAATTGTTTTTTGGGGTGGGGGCATTTGCATGCCCATTCTTCGCAGCCCCCACCCCTCAAAATTCAGGGGTGGGGGCGGCCCAGAATGGGGTTGCCAATGCCCCCACTCCGAAAAAAAAAGTAGCCAGTCTTTCTTCCCCCCCTCCCCTTGGGGGGCATATCAGGGCAATGGGCCCCAATTCCCCTTGCCACAGGGCGACAGAGCCCACTCAACACTGACTATTCGGAATGTGCCTACCTGTGGATTTTGGGTCCTAGCGCAGCCGGCACCCACGGAAGCCTGGCAAACTTATACATTTTTGAAAACTAGACACCAAGGGGAATCCAGGATGGGGTGACTTGTGTGACTCTCACTAGGTTCTGTTACCCAGATCCCTTGCAAACCTCAAACTTTGTGTAAAAAAAAAAAAAAACTAAAACACATTTTCCTCACATTTCTGTGATGGAAAGTTCTGGAATCTGTGCATATCCACAAACTTCCACACAGCATTCCCCTAAGACTCCCAATAAATGGTACCTCACATGTTTGGGCAGGCCTACTACCCGCGACAGGAAACGACCCAACATGCAATTTGGACACCACATTTTTACAGTGAAAATTTACCCTTTTTTTGCAGAGTGCCTAGCTCTGCCGGCACCTAGGGAAACCTAGAAAACCTGTACAGTTTTTAAAACTAGACACCCAGGCCAAGCCAGTATGGGGTGACTTGTGACTCTCACTAGGTTCTGCGACCCAGAATCCCTTGCAAACTTTTGTAAAAAAAAATTTAAATAAACATTTTCCTCACATTTCTGTGATGGAAAGTTTTGGAATCTGCGTGGGTCCACAAAATTCCACCCACTCGCATTCTCCAAAGTCTCCCATTAAAAATGGTATCTCACTTGTGTCGTGGGTCAACTACCCATGACGTGCAAGGGCCCAAAACGTATTGTGGAGACATCAAAATTACTTATCACAAATCTCCGTTGTTTTGCAATGAGGAGCATCTGGGTAATTGGCCATCTTGGGAAACCTACCAAACGCACACATTTCTGAAAACTAGACACCCTTTCGAGATCAGTGAGGTATGGCTTGCATGGTTTCCCCAACATTTTCCTGCCCAGAATCCCCTGAAAACCTCAAATTTAGCTGAAAAAAATCAAATTTTCCCGCGCATTATGTGGGATCACTGTGCCGGCACAAATGTCCTACCACCTAGCTTTCCCCTTGGTCTCCCAAGTACAATGATACCTCACTTGTGTATCTGTCGAATACAGAATCAGCTAAAAACGTTTTATTTTTTATTTTTATGAAGTGCTTAGAATTTGCAGCGCTATACCCTTAATCCATATGTTTTTGGCCCTTCCAAGACACCGACCTTTGGCCCACCCACACAAGTGGGGTATCATTTCACTCTGGAGAATAAGGGGAACGCTGGTGGTAGGACATTTGTGCCGGTACGGGGATCCCACATGAAATAGTGTGGAAAAAGCTCATTTTTTTGCCAGCAAAATTTGAAGTTTGCAGGGGATTCTGGGTAGGGAAATGCTGGGACATCCACGCAAGACATACCTCCTTGGACTCCCCAGGGTGTCTAGTTTTCAGAAATGTTTGGCTTTGGTAGGATTCCCTGGCTGGCTGCCGAGCCTGGGTCTAAAATCTCAGGGACCCCCCCACCCCCGCAAAAACAGGTAGCTTTGTTATAGGTACTTTTAATGTCTCCACAATACGTTTTATGGTCTGTTGTGGGCACCTTGCCCACCCACACAAGTGAGGTACCATTTTTATCGGGAGACTTGGTGGAACGCTGGGTGGTAGGACATTTGTTTCCGCTGGTGATCCCACAACTTTCACACACAGAAATTTGAGAACATTGTGATTTTTTTTTCCTGCAATATTTGAGGTTTGCTGGGGATTCTGGGTAGGATAACTTTAGGGGGTCCGCAAGTTACACCTCCCTGGACTCCCGCTGGTGCTGATCCCGGGACCAAAAACAGATGTCCCTGATCTATCAGAAAATGGCCTGGTTGCAAGGGGGGGCACCTGCGTTTTTGGTCCCGTGATCGGTGGCCATCTAGCAAAACCTACAAAACCCAGACATTTTTGAAAACTAGACACCCAGGGTAGGTCAGGCAGGTATGGCTTTCGTGGATCCCCAAATGTTTTCCTACTTAGAATTCTTCAAACCTCAAATTTAGCTAAAAGAAATCCTATTTTCCTCCCATTTCTGACAGGAATCACTGTGCCGGCACAAATGTCATACCACTCAGCGTTCCCCTCAGCCTCCTGAGTAAAATGATACCTCATTTGTGTGGGTCGGCAAGTGCTTGCGACTAGGAAAGGCCAAAAAATAGGGTTTGAGAGTATAGCACCACAAACTCTTAAGTGCTAACACCCACACAAGTGAGATCATTTTTATCGGGAGACCAAGGGGAACGCTGGGCGATAGGACATTTATGCTGGTGCGGTGATCCCACACAAAAATGTAAGGTAAATGTGATAATATATTTTTTGCTAAATTTGAGGTTTGCAAGGGATTCTGGGTAGGAAAACATTTGGGGAACCACACAAGCCACATCTCCCTAAACTCTCCCGTGTCTAGTTTTCAGAAATGTCTCGATTTGGTAGGTTACCCCAGATGGCCGTCGAGCGCGGTACCAAAAACGCAGGTGTCCCCCTTGCAAAACCAGGCCGCTTTAAGATGGGCAGTAGCGTTTTGATACCAGGGTCGGCGGCCATCTAGGAAAACCTACCAAACCCACACATTTCTGAAAACTAGACGCTAGGGGGAGTCAATCATGGTATGGCTTGCGTGGATCCCCCAAAGTTTTCCAGCCCAGAATCTCCTGCAAACCTCAAATGTAGCCGAATAAAACACATTTTTCACATATATTTGAGTGGGATCATTGTGCTGGCACAAATGTCCAACCACACAGCATTCCCCTCAGTCTCCCGAGTAAAATGATACCCCACTTGTGTGGGTGGGGCAAGGGCCTGTGACTGGGAAGTGCCAAAAACATATAGATTAAGGGTATAGTACAGCGAATTCTAAGCACTACATTTAAAAAAAAATACGTTTTTAACCAATTCTGAATTGGACACCCACACAAGTGAGGTATCATTTTATCTGGAGACTTTGGAGAATGCAGGGTGGTGATGGAAGAAAAGGCCACCAATTTGGTGTGGATACCTTATGTGGTCAAATAATTACAGGGGGCTAAGCACAAACTACTCCTAATAGCCCAAAAAAGGCTTAGCACGGGGGGGGGCTTGCAGTGAAGGGGTTAAGACAGTATTGGCCAGAATGTGTATTGTGTGGCTTTGGCTGACCCTGATCCCCTTGTGCGTGGAACCAGTTTTTGGATACAAGTCTGCTTCAATTAGCCACTATTGTGAGCAATGCAGAAAAACGGCAAAAGAAACAAACACAGCCACTGTGGTCGGAACTGAGCAGCTACAGGAAGCGGACCAAACTAGACCCCAAGACGACCCAGGGGACGCTCCTGATACAATCCGCAGTGAGGCGCTGGTTCGAGACGGCGACCACAAAATGGCGATCAGCACCAGGAGATAAGTCGTCCCAAGTAAAAGTGCCGTAGCCCTTAAACGTGACCGCGATCGTCAATACCAAGGGGGGGAAAGAAACTGACGCGGAAGGGTACAGCATCTACCCTCCACACCGCCGCAACACCACCCGAGTCGTCACCCTGGTGCCGTGGTCATGAACAGTAAGGGGAGGGGGCGGGGCGGTACAGTCCGCGACCGGGGCGAGAAACTCAACCTACCCCCCGGCTACAAAGGAGTAGACGCTTATGAGCCCCCCCAGCAGCGATCAACCTGATTGCCGCACAGACAGTGCCACAATACTCCACAACAGAGGAGTTAGATCAACTTGCAGCCGCCATTCAATAGCGCTGTTAACTGCGGGGGGCCGTGGTACAAGCTACCACTGACCAGGGCACCAAGTTAACTCTGCAAAGGGTGGAAGAAGGAAGCGCCCGCGTGGGTACACGCAACCGATCACCACCAATGCCGCCACCAGCACCTCCTACCTGGCGCCCGAAACAAGATGGCGCCCACGCACATAAGCCGCACCTAACTACAGAAGGCAATTCGGAACAGAGAAACACAGCGACGAGCGCCACCTCAACAGCAGCTGGGATTTTTCAGTGCAAGCTAACTAATCCATAACTGAAACTGAAAGTCTAATAAAACCGCGCTGAAACCAATGACCAGCGGCGCAGAACCTTACTAACGCGGAGTCTTTGAGGTGCACACATGGTCCCAGGGCACCATACAGTCCCGCAAGACGCGACTCAGCAGGGGTTGCAAGATACAGTCTCAGAGTGAAGAAGGTGCTGGCCGACTGGAGGAAGCTGGTAGACGGCAAAGAGAGCAATACCACAATACACCCCCGGTCCCACCCACAACAACACCAAACAGCACAGCACGGTCTGCCCAGCTAGGCCAAACGCGTGAACGTACGCAGTCGTGAGAAGCCGTGGGAAGCCCCGGACGCCTCAAACTGAGGTTCCCAGATGTGCAGAGAAAAGCCCCACGTGCAGAAAATGGAGAACTGCGACTGGGGCGCACCGTTAGAACTCCAACAGAGCATCTACAGGTGCCCAAGGCATAGACAAGACTAGCGGAGAATAGACAACCGGCACCACGGCCGTCACGGAAAGAACAAAAGTAAGAGCTCAACACGAGAACAAACCACTACAACACAGCAAAACAAAAACAAGGGGACCAAGCACGCGACCCTGCAGAGTCTAACAAACTGGGCCCTTCCAACCAACCCCTACAGTGAAGGCTTCTGCTCCGCTACATCTACGAACAGCGTCGAGACAAGAATGGCGGACAGAGAATCCAGGCTACAAACACAGCAACAGAAGAAAAGCAAGGGAGATCCACTAATATCAGACTCCCTGCTCAAACAAAAGCCGGACATAAACAACACACTAGATACCATCCTGAAGAAAATTGCGGAAGTACATGACTTAGCGAAGTCCACGAAACTCACCACCGAATCCATACAGCTGGAATTGGCTACAGTAAGGGCAGACCTAAAGACGGTGAACATCAGACTCGCAGCCGCAGAGAAACGCATCAGCGACACCGAGGATACAACCCAGTGCACTAAAAAAGAAGTGTAGGCCATAGTACTAAAATGGACTCCCAAAAAGAATAACAGCAGAGATGGAAGACCAGAGCCGCAGAGGGAACATCAGGATACTAGGAATCCCAGAAGGAGCGGAGGAGGGGGCGGGGTCTTGCGCCAAGTTCCTGGAAGATCTCATCCCGAAGATCACAAATCTAAAGTTAGTTCGACCGCCAATTCGAACCAGATAAGGCCTTTAGAGTCCCAGCCTCAAGCCATCCTACAGCGCAATACACCAGAACTAGCCTATGCAAGCCCCTGAGAGCCCAACATGCGTAGGACATCTTCAGATATGCCAGAAAGAATTACCAAATATGCTGGAAAGGACACAAAATCATATTAGCACAGGACTACTCAAAGACTACAGTAGACACCAGGAAAGGTTCTCGCCCCAACGGCAAGTGCTCAAGAACAGAGATATCCAGTTCTTTTTCGCTCCCGCCAAACTCAAAATAACTGACGGGGGCACAAATTCACTTCTTCACAGATCCGCATGACTTGCACCAATACCTGAAAGAACCCCCAACTCAGCAGATGGACACAACATTGCCCGGCACGGCCAAAAGAGGCCCATCCCCTGATCTTGAAGAATGACCGAGGAGGTAACGTATCACAACGGAAGTTACCTCAAAGGCATACAGCCTAACCCTACCTCAAAGGCTAGAACCAGCCTACAATGTAACGTATACTACCTCAAAGATGTAGAAGATCCAAGCCGACGCCAACAACGAACAATCGCTACACAACCCCAACAAGGATCCAAACTACATGTGAACCAACAAAGGGGAAGGGTAGGACTTTGAATCTACTGTCCATTCGTCGATGTGATAAACACCGGACGCACAGAGTATCCTTTTAACAATGTTAACATTGGTATTCGCGGATAAAGCAGTTATAGAAATGCCTATCGCCTCTACAGGAGGTGGGTACGCACACTGATGTATATTGGCTTAACACGATATCCAAAGGTTTTATGTAACAGACTAAAAACAACTACTGCATTCACTCGCAACAGACTTTGCTCCGGGAGGCGCAATGGCGATTCTGCTGTCGCACTTTCCACAGACCAATTGTTGGGGGAGGGGGGAAAGGGAGGGGGAGGGTGCAGGGGAGGCGGTAGGGGGGTGGCTTAGGGGGCCAGGGACGGGGGAGAGGGGGAACGGTAGTATCTTTTTATAAACTTATCTGGATATCTTTGTCGCTTTTCTTATTTCAACTCTAGTATCAATTGCGCCAGAAGACAGTGCAGGGCTATAGCTCCTTGTTGGTCGGGCACAGAAAGCAGCCAACCCATTCCATAGACAACGGCTAGTAACAATTCTATAGCGCTCGCAACAGACCTCAAAATGACCTTTCTAAATGTTAAGGGCCTGAACCATCCCATCAAGCGCAGGAAGATAATAGAGTACCTAGCAAAATCCTGCAACAGGAAACAAAGCTCGATGAGGAGACTTACAAACTAGTTGGAGCAAAGTGGATAGCAGACTCCTTGTGCTCGCCCGCAACCAAAAAGAGGAGGCGTCATTCCGCTAATCTCCAAAAACTCAAAACTCACGATAGACTCACACACTCACGACAAACAAGGCAGACTACTACTGACCACACTCGCAAGAGGGAACGACCAACTCCACGTGGCAAACTTGTACGGCCCCAACTCAGATGACCCCCCATACTGGAAAGAAGTAGCGGATACTCTAGCCAAGGTACCACAAAACGCACTACTCGTAGTGGAAAGGGACACCACTGTATGCCAATAGCACCCCAACAGCTCCCATGCCGCACTCCGTAACATGTACACGGAGTTCAACCTCAAGGACGCATGGAGACTGCTACACCCTACCACGAGGGACTACACCTTCTATTCAAACCCGCACTAATCGCACACAACAATAGACTACATCCTATTCACAGGGGCACACACCCATATGATAGAAGAAGCGACAATAGAACCGAGACTGGTCTCAGATCACTCAGCAATTACCCTGACATTGGCTGGTACTCACAATGAGGCACTGCCCAGAAGGTGGAGATTCAGAAGTAGTACTACCGCAGACCCCGACCACAGGAAGGAGATTACAGACGCACTAGCAGACTACATGACAAACGACGACAACGGCGAGGTCAGCGTACACACTGTGGGACGCCCTAAAAGCTACAATAAGGGGGAAATTAATAGACATATCAGCTCGAATACACAAGAAGGTGAACCTAAAACTAACAGTACTAGAGGAGGAAATCAAAAAGCCACTTCTAAAACATCCTACAGCGGGTGGCTCAACTGGATCGCCCACCTAAGAGGAGCCGACTCTCTAGCGATAAGACACTCGCCCTGGAAAACCACCTCCAGGAACCTATGGGAACCACTGGACAGGTGCTTGGACACTTTTGACCCACCGTCAAAACTTTGAACTTTTGAATGATCTTCCAACAAGGAAAAATTCCGACTGACTATGAGCTCGCTTAAGCTGTTGGAGCTGCCATCTAATCTCTCTCTCTCTCTTTACTTATTCACATTTTCCTCTCTTCCTACTTTACTCCCAACCTACCACTATTGTATAACCAGCTAAAGGGGGCCATCTAAAGTATCCACTATGTATCGCTTACTTTGCACCGCATAGGACGTCCACCCTCACAAAGATATCACTGTATGTTATGTATGTGTATAAATACCAAAAATAAGTGCTTCAACAGCCGCTCAGTCACTCCTGACTCCCGCTATGACCCAGCCTCTCACGAGCTGTGGGGTGGCATAAGATCACACAGGTGCTCCAGATGTGCTGGAACGCAGAGTACCAAAGGATGAGCCTTACATGACAGCGAAGCACTGGGTAACGGGAGATGTCGAGGAGTCGAACTGAGGGAAGAGGACCCTTGCATATGGGCTTCCGCCTAATCACACCACTACTGCCCTGCACTGCCTGCTGTCACCTTAGGAGAGGAAGAGAAGTAGTTTGTGACCAGTAAAGCATTGGTGGGAGCATCAACCTAATTGGGTGCACAGTGCTGGTTAAAAGCGTTGGAGAGAGGGTCCTTCACGCAACAGCAGGCAGGAGAAATCCTTTTAAGAAAATAGTGCCCGGGCACTGTAATTAAATCCTACCAAGTAACGACACATGTAACCGGGTCTCCTCATGGGAGGTTAGAAGAAGAGAAAAGATGGTACTAAATAGGGACTACTAAGCCTATTGACCAATGAAAAGCCACCATATACAAAGAACCGTGACAAGAGCCAACTAAAAACATGGGTAGAAAGTGGGCAGGACGTCATGCCCGTATCCTAACCACAGCTCAAAGAGACAGCGCACGCGCTGTCTGGGCGAGACCTAAAAAAAAAAACGGTGTAGGACAGATTTACTTGGTTTACAAGAGATGAATCTGTCTCCAAATAGAAACAGATACCGAACTTTATTTTCCAGACGGGGAATGTTAAACCAAGACGTGGGCAGTGTCTGGCAGATAGGCCCACAACACCTCTGTTTTTGGTTATACATTTGTATCCCCCAGCGTGATTAGTGGTGGCTGTAAGTTACCAGTGGCAAACTAGATACCAACTTAGTATTCTGTCTATCTCTGGCTCCAGAGATTAGTGTAGCAACTGCTCAGTGTTTTGGACTCTTGTGAACAGGCGAGTCATAGCGTAAAGTAGTGAGCACCATGCTATACCTTTCAGTTGAGACTAGCCATCCGATGTCATGATAATGGGTGGCAACTTTTTTAGCCACGGTTTCGGAAGCAGTAGGAAGGTTTTGGGCTCGTGTTTCAAACTCCCCATTCCCCTAGATTCTGATTGTCTTTTTCAAACGCCTGCATTAAATGAGTTCCATTGTGTTCAAAATACATTGATTGCCTCAAAATGTAAACATTCTTTCCTGTGAATACGCTTGTTTTCCCTCTGCTCTCCCTTATCCATACTTTAAGGACCACCTCGATATGTCTGCAGCTAATTTACCACCGTGATCCGCTTCAGAGCCAGTTGTTTTAGAGCACCTGAAGTGACTGACGGTCCTTCTGGCCTACTAAAGGTATAGTCCTGTAGGATAAACCTACCGACTAACCACTGCTGAAAGAACAGTAATTTTATTAAAACAATTGGAAAGGGTATTCAAAGCACAATTTTATCCATCTTATCTTAGTACAGACACATGAGAATTTTGCTTATGTTGGAATTGATCTACCATGTTAAAAAATCGTTATATTTCAAGTGGCAAGCTCAACCATGTTGGAATTTATGCAGTATATTAATGAATGGCATTTACTGTTTAATTTTCTAATCTCTTCATGCAGTTTTATTTTTTATAACTGGCTAATTGCTTATTTTTCTTTGTTTCAGATATCCAAACTTATCTTGTGAATTGTTAACATCAGACGTCTCTCAAATCAATGATAGACTGGGCGAAGATGAGTCTTTGCTTACCAAACTATACAGTTTTCTTTCGAATGAATCTCCACTCAACCCATTATTAGCCAGTTTCTTCAGTAAAGTGCTTAGTATTCTTATTAGCAGAAAGCCAGAACAGGTAAAGTTATTGGGCCGCATTTCCACTTGCGTCCACAAATAATTTCTTTGTTTATTGGTCCCTCTGTTTTGTCAAATACAGTCTGACTCGTTGTTAATAGTACATGAATGTGTTGGATTTGTTTGCATTTGTACATTTGAGGCTTAGATTTTAATCTTTCAGTTTTTTATACATTGTTGGAAGCTTTTACATCACAAGAGCAGCTCCTCAACTTTCTACTGTAACTTGTAGTCAGCTGCACACTTTATGGACTATTTTTGTTTGTTTTTACTTTGATGCAGCCAGTACATCAAATGAAGGATTTGCTCTTAGGCTTTGAGAAGTTTATGACCTAAAGGCAAATGGGGATGTATCCAACAGTGGTTCACTTGGGAGGTGTAGGGGAAGATGAATACACACATTATTTAGAACAAAGATTTGTTGAAATAATTAGTCCATCGAAGCATAGCTTAAAATTGATAAGCCCACAACGTACACACAATTGAGCACCAGAGAACCACACAATTATTTAACTATGATGTATTCATATTTTTTAAATAATAGTATAGCGGCGCAGTGTGCTTTGTGACCACACAAAGCAAATTATAATAAATGAGATGCCAATTAATGTATGTGCGGGTTAGAACAATAACTTGGATTATTCGACCTCATAGTGGACGAATCCCCGGATATCCTTTTCATTACTGAAACTTGGATGAGTGATGATCTAACGACTATTCCAAATCTAGCACTTCCGCCTGGCTTCTCGATTACCCTGATTAACAGGGCATCTAGAGGAGGCGGTATTGCTGTGATTACTAAAACTATCTACTCCTGCTCCTTTGAGAAAATTAACTTAAACGGGGCTGAATGTGGACATTTTAATATCTCTAACGCCCATTTTACTTTTTCGGGGCTACTTATTTACAGACCCCCTGGACCAATGTGCGGGTTTATCACCTCTCTTTTGCAAATTGTGGAAGCCTACGCCATGAGATCAGCCAACTTTAGCATTCTTGGTGACCTCAATCTCCATTTCGAGCTGGATCAAGAACCGATGATCTGCACCCTTATTGCTGATCTTGCAGCTTTCCAGCTCTCCCAATTAGTTAAAGGTCCCACACACAATGGAGGCCACACGCTGGATCCTATTTTTACAAACATTGAATCATCCTGCTCTCCTGCCCGTACACCTATTTCTTGATCAGATCACTATATGGTTACACTGACCTTTTGTACAGCTACCCCTGATAACTGAAACCCAACTGGCCGTACGTAAAAGGCCCTGGCGTAAACTCCGTCTAGCAGATTTTCACGCTCTTCTGGAAACAGATCCTTTGAATCCCTCTTCTGACGTTGAATTAAGCTATGACTTGTTTTGTGCTTGGCTTACCCAGGGACTGGACAGGCTTATCCCAGTAACCTGGAGTACGACACATACCCAGGATGCCAATCCTTGGTATGACGAGACATTGGCTGGCCTGAAAAAGACTTGCAAGAGATATGAACGCGATTGGAGGAAAGACTACTCCACCGGAAAAAAAAGTTGGCTATCTTAACTCAAACTATATCATAAAGCCATCTGTAGGACTCGGGCATTATACTATGCCACAGAAATAAAAATTAACCCTAATCCGGCCAAAGTGATTTTTAAAATTCTAAAAACTTAACACAAAGAAATCTGTTAATGTTACCTCAGCGGCTCAATGTGAAGTGATAGCCTTCTTCGAAAAGATTCGGGGCATCGATCTGGCTTTTACCCCTGAGACTCAGCCCAGCGATAGCTTAGACACTTCACCCCGTCCTGTCTCTAGGTTATCTACCATCCCCGAAATACATAATGAAAGGTTCAATCAGCTTACTAAGCTCATTAAATCGGGCTCTCCAATGGACCCTCTTAAGCCTGCCCAATTTCGAGACTCCTCCCTGCATTGTTTTGCTCCATTACATAGTATCATCAATGCCTCCTTTTCCACAGGAGTGGTGCCAACTAAATGGAAACCAGCTTGGGTCTCCCCTATGCTAAAGAAGCCTACCTTAGACCCCCAGAAACCCGAACATTTTAGACCCATATCGTTGCTCCCCTGGGCCACTAAGATCGCTGAAGCCCATGTAAACACCATCCTTACTAATGTTTTAAGCTCCAATAACACTCTGGATGATACTCGGCATGGATTTCGTGCCGGGCATAGCACGGAGACTGCTCTCCTGGCTATGACGGAATACCTTCGGGCTTCCCTGGACCATGGTCAAACAGCGGCACTGATCCTATTAGACCTCATTGCCGCGTTTGACACTGTTTGCCACCAGACCCTGCTTCGCCGGCTGGAAGAGGCTGGGATCACCGATATGGCTCTTGCCTGGTTTAGGTCATTCTTGACCAACAGGTCATTTCGTGTCTCCACTCCTCCCTTCATCTCCAAGGCGATACGCAGCTGGTGGTCGCTCTATCGGAAGGAAAGGACATGGACCATCTCAAATTCAACTCAGGCCTGGCCGCTGTAGCAGAGTGGCTAACAGCCAATTGTCTGTAACTTAATACCGCCAAGACGGAGGTGTTGGTGGTGGGCAAAAACCCGGAACTTTGGGGAGATCACTGGTGACCGTCTAACTTGGGAAAAGCTCCTACACCTAAGCCAGAAGTAAAAAACCTGGGAATCTGGTTAGATTTTGCTTTAAGCTTCATCACCCAAAATAAAAAGGTTGCCGCTACATGCTTTGGCATTTTACGTAGCTTAAAAGCAATTCTGAAATTCTTCGACCCAGATACCAGACAAGTGATTGTCCAATCTACAGTGTTATCCAGATTGGATTATGCTTCTTCTCTGCTTCTTGGGACCAAAAAATCAGAAACTGCCCGCTTGCAACGCGTTCAGAACGCGACTGCAAGAGCTCTAATTGGCCTGCCCCGTTTCAGCCCTACCTCCAAAATTATTCGCAAACTTCACTGGCTTCCAGTAGTCCAGCGAATACAGTTTAAAGTTTTGTGTATCTCTTTCAAAATTTTAAAACAATCTAACCCCAAAATGCTAACGCCTCTGCTGAAGATGTATGTACCCACGCGAGCCCTTCGCTCGGCTGGGACGTTCCTTTCAGTTCCTAGCGGCAAAGCTATGGAACACTTTACCAGGCCACATTTGAGAAATAAATGACCTGTACCAATTCAGGAAAGCTGTCCCACCTAATTTATTCCCTTAATTTCTCCCTGTTGTGTTTTGTTCAGGATCAGCGCCGGGACGCCCCTTTGCTGGGGCAGCTGCGCGCTTTACAAATTCCCATAACATATCCACTATAAGCTGCCTTAGACATGTAAAAAAAATATATATCCCAAAGAAGCCGTACAGTGCTTTTCATGTGTCTAATGTGAGGCCATATAGCAAATAGGGAATTTTGTCAATGTTTCAACCCCAAACTGTTCACTTAGCAGGGGGGCTCATTAGGACATTAGTCTAAAAGACCCTTAACAACTCAACCTGAAGGAGGAACTGCGAAAAGCAAAAGCTGGTAACCCAGGTGGTAAAGGAGAGAATCCGAAGAGTAAAGTAATACATGAAGTAAATAAAAAATTAAAAGCAAGAGCTAGAGAATTGCCCATCAAGGAAACCAATCAAGAGCTTTCTTATGAGATAAGCTTATGTATGCTTGGATAGTTATCAAGTCTCTTAAACTGACTTTTGCCACAGAAAGTAAATGTCCCTTAGTAAGCCTAGGAATACATTTAATCCCCAAAGCAATTGAGATGGCAAGCTATGCAAGTCTGACAATGAAGCGGATGTCCTTAGCAGTTAGTTATGTGAAAGCTTTTCGAAGTGCTTTACTTGCCAAAGTTTTAACTTTTTAACATATTTCGAGTCCTGCAGAAGTGTGTTGTAAAAAACAGTTGTGTGTGCGCATGCCGATAATTGTAGTTTTACCTACATTTGTGTTTAAGTGGCATACAACCTCATTCCTGACACTTGGAACAATTACCATTCATCATACTTGTACCCAGTGGAAATGAGTGCACCAATTAATTGCCCTCTTCTGCAAAAAATCATTCTGCTATAAGCATTTGATCCATCAGCTTATCACCTGAAAATCCAATTAAAAGAATCTGAGTTGGGTCAGGTTCAGGTTTTAATGTCTTTATTTCGATAAATGAAATCATAAAAGACAACTTAGCAAAATATTTACAACAATATCAACATCAATTCATGTTACAAAACAAAATCATTATATATAAAGAAAAAGGGATAGTTATGCCTATGTATGTAAAATCAACACCATACATCATGCTTGAATCCAAGGTTAAAAAGTTATTAAACCATCAACGACAAAATCAAGACATTAAGTAATCCAAATATAATATCATAATAGTTAAAAAGCTCTAAAATAGGTTTAACAAGTATTAGTGATGGGCACTATACGGCTTACACTCTGTCAAATAACGGTAGGATTCCTTCTTGTTCTGATTACCCAAGCCCAACCTAGGTATTTAGCCAAGCATATCACAATAAAACCAGTTGTGTTTGTTTTTAAAACCCTTATTGCATCTGAAGATTTATTACAGTTCATACGTTTAAAAATGGGTTTTAGCCACTTTGAACGGGGTTCGCTATATCGCGGGCAAACAAACAAAAAGTGAACCTCTGTTTCCTTGCACCCAGGGCAATGGCTACATAGATTACTAGTTTTATTGTTCCATGTTGCTGTGAAGGAATTGAGGGGTAAAGTGCCCACCCGAAATTGGTAATACAATTTTTTGTCTAGGGGCTTTGAGATAAGATCCCAATATAGCTCCCGAACCGGATCCAATTTAAATCTTAAAAAACGTCCTGTCAGATCTTCAGAGCCGGATGCCTGGACCAGAGAATGGCGGGTAGAAGCCCAGAATAAACTCTTGAAATCCTTTTTTGAGGGAAAGTTGCTAATATCTGGCGAGGACCACAGGTGGCTAAGGCCCATGTCAAACAGGGTCTTTTTCACCATCTGCAGCCATGGGATTCTCTCTGAGCCCCCAATAGCCTTCACCTCGGATACCTCCTTTGCAAAGAGTGACAACTCCTCCGTGGTCCACAGACGCCTCCAGGTAGACACTACTCTGTAACGTGCCATATCCGTTATTGGACGGCAACCCATGTCGTGACAAAGAGGGATCAGTGGTGTTGATTGGGGGAGTCCCACCAAACTACGAAGGAACCTGCACTGGATTTTGTACAAACTTGAAAGATCCATAAAACCCCATAACTCTGCCCCGTACAATGTCGCAGCGTTGATTTTAACATCGTAAATTTGTAAAGCCGGGGCAACCCTTTTGGTAATCGATTTCTTTTGCTCCCGCAAAAGGCAACCAGTGAGTTGGGACAGTTTTAAATGCTGGGTCTCAATTTGTGGTTTCCAGGACAATCGGCAATCCAGAGTGACCCCCAGATACGTCATCGTGTCAACTTGTTCTAGGTTAACCCCATTAAGTTGTACACTACTACGTATTGTTTTTTTTCTGGAGAAAACCATAAATTTTGTTTTCCCCACATTTATCTGAAGGTCATTACGATTACAGTATTCCTCAAAGTGGTTCAATGCCCTCTGCAGACCCCCCCTCGTTTTAGATAAGAGGAGGGTGTCGTCCGCAAAGATCAACAATGGGAATTTTGTCCCCGCCAGAGACGGAGCATCGGTGTTAATTGACCCAAAAAATTTCACTACCTGGTCTATAAATAGTAGGAATAGGGTGGGTGCGAGAACGCACCCCTGGCGGACTCCTCGAGAGACTGGAAAAGAGTCCGTAAATTGGCCTTGTGCCCCCCATCTGACCCTAGCGAAATTGTCTTCATGTAGTCTGATGATGATGTCCACTAGTTCCCCCGGCATTCCTAGGTCCCTTAAAACCTGCCACAATTTTCCTCTCGGCACCAAATCAAATGCTGATTTTAGATCTATAAATGCAGCAAAGATGGTACCGCCGCCAAGTATGACAAATTTCCAAAAAATCATGCAAAACCTCAGGACCTGGTCTATAGTACTTGTACCGGGTCTAAAACCTGCCTGTAAAGGGGATAGTATTCCTTCTATATCCATCCACCCATGAACCCTCACCAAAATCATACGGGCAAAAACCTTTTGAAAACAATCAATTAGGCTAATCGGGCGATAGTCCCTGGGTTTGTTCTATCGCCCTTTTTGTATATGGGGAGAATCTCCGCCCCTTTCCAGGTCTTGGGAATGTGGGCACCTCTCGCAATGATGTTAGCTATGTATGTTAAGTAAGGTACCCACAGACCTGTATTTGCTTTAAAGAGGTCAGCCGGGATTTGGTCCAACCCAGGTGCCTTCCCCCTCTTTGTTAGCCCCAATGCATATTCTGTTTCAGCTTCGGAGAAGGACAGGGTCAAATTGCCTGGTGTTGTTACCGGCAGCATAGACATTCTGGACGGGGAATCATGGGCCACTGGACAGAATTGGGTAGAGTAATGTTTGATCCAGTCTTCCGGGCAAACATGGTTGGACGGAATGCGAAGCTCACCATCTTTACCACATTTGACGATGTCCCAGAATTTGACATGGTCGTTTGATTTACTGGCTTCCAGAAGATCTGCCCAAAATTCGTCTTCCCATTCCTTTTTTGCCACCCATTGTACTTTTTTGTACCTTTTCCTAGCCTCTTTAACAGCACAGATGTCTCTAGATTTAACTTTTTCTATGAGATGGCTATGTGCCTCTCTACATTCTCTATTGTACCATTTACTTCTTGGGGGGTTCAGATGTCCAGTGTTATGATTATATGGCTTCGATAGAATAAATTTAAGTTCGGAAAAACAATTATCATGAATACCCATCAATTTATGTAAATCATCCTGACCCTTTTCAACAGCAACAGACTTCATGTTATTTAGGGCACATGTCACTACATTTTCAATGTTGGACTGAATCGTTACATCGTTTGAAATTAGTGACCACTTCACTCTCCTCCGGTCATTTGATACAGTTATCACCCCTTGCCCCCTAGGATCAGGTTCCCTTAATCTTGTCTGATCACACGTTAAGAATTTCAAGGACAAGGGGTTATGGTCACTCTCAGGTCGTATTATAATTTCCATGTCATCGATTACATTCCAATGTTCCATTTTTATAAAGATATAATCGATACGACTCTTCCTCACACCATTGTCAAAGGTAGGGTTTGCTCCAAAATCTGATTTTGTGCGACCGTTCACAGCCCTTAAACCCCATGTGAGGCAGAAGGATGTCCAGTTCAGGGCGGCCTCCGTTGCTTTGACTATGGTTTTGTTGGAAAGTTCAGGAATTTTCCACGTGACATCTTCTTCGAACCCCCAATTATCCTCTGGCTGGTACAAAGGCTCAATCGTGCAGTTGATGTCACCTGCTAACATGATGAGGGAGGCTTTATCCCAGCCCGTTAACAGTGTATCTAATTCGCCGATCAATTTGGGGCATCTGCCGCCAGGGAGACCTCTGGAATATATGTTAATAATGAGCAATTCCTGCCCCCCTGTTTTGCTCAACCTTACCGCCAGTATGTCAGGGTTATCCACATACAGTTCAGAAGCTGAAAAACCCCAGGCCTGTTTGACCCATGTGGTTAAGCCCCCAGACGCCCGCCCCTTTACACCTTTTACTGCTGGTTTGAAAAAATTAATATAGCCAGCCATGTAAAACGGAGCTGTAGCCCATGTTTCCTGCAGTAGCACCACCTCATAGTTACCTATAAACCCCGACCAATCGTCGGATACCAGGCGTGACTTGGCTCCAGCAACGTTCCAGGACACCAAGTGTGAATGTAACAAATCTATCTCTGCGTAGTTGTTGCTAACAGAGAACGGGGATTGGGGACTCGGTGGATGGGTGTTTGTTAGTCCTGCTTCTTCTGCATTAGGGGAGGTGCCTTTAACCCCCAAAGATCCCTTTACTGACCTGCTACTATGGGGCCTGGGCTGTCGCTCTTCTACCGATTCTGGGGTGGGGGTGAATGAGGTATGGGCTCCTTCATCTTCCACTAGTGCTAGATTGGGTGACTGGTTTGGTGCACATAGTCAGTCAACCCATTCTAGGTCGGACAGTGCCTCAAAGTGGTTGTAGAGGGGGGGATAGTATGGGGGGTGATGTATTACAGGCTCTCGGGGTCTTCCCCCTTTGACTTTCCATGGATTATATCCCGTATGGCTTGTTTGATGAGTATGGGGATAAAAGTAGCCAAGATGTAAAGTCTGGACATCTCCCAAACGGGCAAATCTAGCTTTCCGTTGGATTCTATCCACTACCCACGGGTCTCTAAAAGAAATTAGAATGCAGTCCCCTTCTAGATCTTTTTCGCCCTTTCCAACCCAATCTACTCTCCTTACGTATAAGATTTCGGTGGGGGACGACGGGGGGAGTGGGCGATGTTTATTCAACCAGAATGTAACCTTGTTCCGCAAGTCCACCTGGGATTCTCTAATGCCCTCTTTAAGTGGAGCCACTCCTGTTAGCACAATAGTATATTGAGCCGCTTCTGGTGGTAGGTTGACCCTCTGAGTTTTCCGTGAGTTTCTATTATCTAACCTCTTGTTCCTATCTGAGTATGGAGTTTTATTATCCCTATTTGATGCAGGGGCGCGTGCTGGGGTGTTTTTTGATTGCTTTGATGCAGCATTAGCTTGATGTTTTACCCCATGAGCGGTGTTGACTACCGATGCAGGTTTAGCCTTCGGTGGGTCTTTAATGGTGGCTCTAGTTATAGATGTTGTTTTTGCCCCTGTTAATGGTTTCATGTTAGTGTTGGTAGATGATGTCACTGCAGGAATTGTTGTGGTTGTCCCGGTACTTTGGGTAGAACCCCCTTTAGGAACTGGGCCCCTTGGCTTAGTGCCAGATATGTTTTGTAAGAGGTCCATATTAATATTAATTGCCGCTTCTAGGACATCTATTTTGGCGGACATTATCCTTATATTTTCTACCACCGGAAGCAGTAGGTTTTTAACTATTGTTTCCATTTTTGCCAGCAGGATGTCATCGCTACTAAAACAGGTTGGGCAAGGGTTAGAGGATCCTGAGTGAGCCAATGATGGGCAATACACTATCTGTGGTATTTGGATGGACTGAGAGTGGGAGGGACTATTCTCGGAATCTATTTTAGGTTGTTTCTGTGTCTTTCCTCCCTCGGGGCTGGATACATGTTTTCTTTTCCGTGGTGCCTGTTTGGTGGTTTCTATTGGTGGGACAGGGGTACAAGGTAAAGTAGTGGCATTTATTTGAGAGGTTTCAAGCACAATGGATTGGCTATTCTCTTCTATGCTAGTCACATTACTATTGGAGACCACGTCCATGTTTTCATGTAGCCTAGATGTAGTGGCTTCGATCCCTTCTTCATGGACAATTATGTCGGTGTCTGATGTTGAAATGCAATTAAATGATGCGTTAGTTAAAGGGCTTTTGACACGAGCCAAATCACCTATTGAGGAACGTTTCCCAGTAACTAGGTCCAGGGACAATCTATGCTCAACCAGTTCAATTTCTTTTTCCAGTATACCGGTTGCTCTGGTAATAAAGGCATCTAGGGGGCCTGAAACAACCCCCTTTGAAGTTTGGATGTGCACTAGACGCTGCTTTCCAGATCTAAGGGCCATTTTTTTGGGGCAGATATTTAAGCCTCTGGATACGTATTCGCAAGAATATTAAACGAAGATTCAAGGATTCTGGACCCAACCCAACCTCGTTAACCCCCCCTACTCAACCTTATGCCTGGGCGATTCAAAGGGTGCTCTTGAAAGCCCCACTGACCCCCGTCTGGCAACAAGGAGGAGAATGGAGGAATGCTATAAATTGGGGATTATGCAACAGTGTTCAGTGGCACAGAATAGCAATATTCTTACAATTGTGTCTTTTAGTCAATAACAATACCTTGGGTATGCCTTAGCGTAGAATGTAGGATGTTAAGGAGTGGGCCCAGCCCAGCCTCCTTCGGCCCCGGACGGCCACAGACTGTCCCGCCCTTGTCCCGGGCTTCTCCCGGCGCCCTCCCGCGCGCTCTCGCGCAGCGGGGATGACTCTACTCCTTTGTAGATGGTTGCTTGCACTCTAGGGGCGGGGCCGGCAGGGAGAGCAGCCCAGGTGGCCACGGGCGCGCGGGGGCTCCTGGAACTTGGAGTCCCCCGCGTCTAGCTCGCAGCCCTGCCGGTCAAGGAATCAGCACACCTGGAAGCCCCACAACAGCTCCTGGCCGCGAAGCGGGACCCGCGAAGCGGGTCCGGCGAGGGGCAGCGGCGGGAGCAGGCACAGGCAGGTAACGCTGGCAACAGGGAGCGCCCTCAGCTCCTCCTCGGTCGCTGTAGCTGAAGGTCCGCAGTCCGCAGGCTTGGAAAAAAGGAATCCGCCAGATGGAGGGAAAGACGGCTCTTTAGTCGTCCAGGTGGGGGCGGGGCCGGCAGGGAGAGCAGCCCAGGTGGCCACGGGCGCGCGGGGGCTCCTGGAACTTGGAGTCCCCCGCGTCTAGCTCGCAGCCCTGCCGGTCAAGGAATCAGCACACCTGGAAGCCCCACAACAGCTCCTGGCCGCGAAGCGGGACCCGCGAAGCGGGTCCGGCGAGGGGCAGCGGCGGGAGCAGGCACAGGCAGGTAACGCTGGCAACAGGGAGCGCCCTCAGCTCCTCCTCGGTCGCTGTAGCTGAAGGTCCGCAGTCCGCAGGCTTGGAAAAAAGGAATCCGCCAGATGGAGGGAAAGACGGCTCTTTAGTCGTCCAGGTGGGGGCGGGGCCGGCAGGGAGAGCAGCCCAGGTGGCCACGGGCGCGCGGGGGCTCCTGGAACTTGGAGTCCCCCGCGTCTAGCTCGCAGCCCTGCCGGTCAAGGAATCAGCACACCTGGAAGCCCCACAACAGCTCCTGGCCGCGAAGCGGGACCCGCGAAGCGGGTCCGGCGAGGGGCAGCGGCGGGAGCAGGCACAGGCAGGTAACGCTGGCAACAGGGAGCGCCCTCAGCTCCTCCTCGGTCGCTGTAGCTGAAGGTCCGCAGTCCGCAGGCTTGGAAAAAAGGAATCCGCCAGATGGAGGGAAAGACGGCTCTTTAGTCGTCCAGGTGGGGGCGGGGCCGGCAGGGAGAGCAGCCCAGGTGGCCACGGGCGCGCGGGGGCTCCTGGAACTTGGAGTCCCCCGCGTCTAGCTCGCAGCCCTGCCGGTCAAGGAATCAGCACACCTGGAAGCCCCACAACAGCTCCTGGCCGCGAAGCGGGACCCGCGAAGCGGGTCCGGCGAGGGGCAGCGGCGGGAGCAGGCACAGGCAGGTAACGCTGGCAACAGGGAGTGCCCTCAGCTCCTCCTCGGTCGCTGTAGCTGAAGGTCCGCAGTCCGCAGGCTTGGAAAAAAGGAATCCGCCAGATGGAGGGAAAGACGGCTCTTTAGTCGTCCAGGTGGGGGCGGGGCCGGCAGGGAGAGCAGCCCAGGTGGCCACGGGCGCGCGGGGGCTCCTGGAACTTGGAGTCCCCCGCGTCTAGCTCGCAGCCCTGCCGGTCAAGGAATCAGCACACCTGGAAGCCCCACAACAGCTCCTGGCCGCGAAGCGGGACCCGCGAAGCGGGTCCGGCGAGGGGCAGCGGCGGGAGCAGGCACAGGCAGGTAACGCTGGCAACAGGGAGCGCCCTCAGCTCCTCCTCGGTTGCTGTAGCTGAAGGTCCGCAGTCCGCAGGCTTGGAAAAAAGGAATCCTTTTATTGTATAGCTTCAGAATCCTCCTCAATCGTAGCTCCCATCTGATAGACTTCTACCTGCAGATTCCTTACCTTTGAATTTCCCTAGGTGTCGACTGGACCAAAAAGATTTTTTTGTTAGCACTACCCCTGCACGCTGGTAGGTGGTGTTGATTGGCTCTGCATGGCGTCATCAGTGTAGTCTGCGCTGGAAGTGACGTCTTTGTCACCTATATAGGAGTCACCTCGACACGCTGACTTCAGTTATTTTCTTTTCGCGACAGCCACTGCAGATCCGATAGAAGAGCTATGTAGTATCCTGCATATTTACTGTAAGGTATTTTACCACCCCTGCTCAGCCACTGCCTGTGCTCTGACTCATTAGAATGTTTGAGTCTGATAAAACTACAAGCTACCCCTCTGTTTTTGACAGGCTTTCTTCAATGTTTTGTCGAGGTTTGCGTATCCACTCCTGGTGTGTCGGACTTCATAACGTAAGACTAGTTTTAAAACCTGTGGCACCTGTCACTGTGCCATGTCGGTGACAGGCTTGCATTGCATGTGCTTGTGTTGACTGGATCGCAAAAACAATTCCAAGTCGCGCTCCAATTGCCAGGCCATGGTGCCAAAGTCTTTAAAGAAGCTGTCCCTGAAGTAGCTATTAGCCTGGCATCTGACTCTGAGGAAGTCACGATCATCTGAACATGCACCTGGGCCGACTCGGAGCCTCCAGGTTATCCAGTAGCTGGATCAACCCCGCTCAAATGAAAGACCATATCAGGCTGTTTCTCATTTTTGAGTGGCCCGATCCCTCTGGAGCACCTTTTGGCTCCGCAGGGTTGGGGGTTGGCCCCCCTCAATCTGGTTCCGCGCTGGCAGCTCAGATGGACCCAAACCTCCTCACCTAACACCCTACCCTTTAGAGCTCCACTTCCCATGGCACATTCCCTGCCACACTCTCACAGGGAATCGAAGAGGCTAGATAGTTTGGGAAAGAAAATATTTTCTTTGATTGCGGTCCATGAACACCCCATGCTTATTGAACTGGTATTACCACACCCTGTGGGAAGCTGTTTGCGCAAGTGCTGCCACAGATCCTGGAGAAGGCCCAAGCTATTATCTCCCAAACAGTTACAGATGCAGTGAAGTGGCTAGGATACAGCAGACTCCCTGGGTAGAGTGGTTTCACAGGCGTAGGCGCTCAGACGCCTTGCCTGTCTAAGAACATCTGGTATTTCGGGGGATGTCCTAAATTCCCTCATGGGCATGCCTTTCGATGGCACCCATCTCTTCAGAGGCAAAGCAGACTCTGTGTTGGAGCGCTTTTAGGACTTTCTTGCTTTGACCAAGGCCTCTTGGTTACCCCATGTCCCCGGGCTTTCAACTACTCCAGCTCTATCCCAGCCACTGAGCTGTGCATGCTTCTCAAGTCTGTGTGGATGAGCATGCTGTTCCTAACGGCGTCATCGGCCAGGTAGCCAGTGGTCTGATATCGAGCTTTCTGATTCTATCCTGGATTTTAGTTAGACTGACTAAGGCTAACAATAAATAATAAATAAAATAAGGCTGCTGGGCCTCATGGCCTCCTGCACCCTGTTAGTGACACATGGCATATGCACGGTTTGCAGTGGAACCTGAAGTTCCAGTGTGCGCATCATTGGAATCTCTCCAACATGGTCCATGTACCTGCAGTGGTGGCTACTGAACCATGATTGGATCAGAGGCAGCCCGCTCTCCCTGTCCCAATCTGATCTCACAGTAGTGATAGATGCATTTCTCCTGGGATGGGACGGGTTATCTGGGAGAGGTTGAGATCAGAAGACTCAGGTCTCCGGTGGAATTTGGACTCACATCAATATGGTGAATTTCTGGGCAGTTTGACTGGCATTGAAAGCCTTTCAAGCCTCCAAGGAAAGGCTAGTAAAAGTGTTCACGGACAACACCACCACCATGTGGTACTGCAACAAACAGGGTGGGGGTCGTGGCATCTCTGGACATGGCTGGAACAGCAGGGCATTTCCCTGGTGGTTTGACGCCGGGCAGGTTCCCTTAAATCCAGAGCGGATGAAGTCCGCTGTCTATGCCTAGCAGATTAAAGATTGAGTCTCCATCCGGAGGAGCTGTGAGGAGAAGCTTAGTTGGATCTATTCACCTTTGCCGAGAACGTGCAGTGTCAGCAGTTTTTCGCTTTGGAGTTTCCAAGGCAGCTGTAGTTTGGATACACTTCATCTCCAGTGGAGGTCAAGCCACCTGTACGCCTTTCCGCATATACCACTGCTGCCCAGAGTTCTCAAGAAGATCAGAAACAACTAGGCCAAAGTCATTCTTGTGGCTTCAGACTTAGCACGGAGAGTCTGGTATCCTGAGCTTCTGAACATGAACTTCAGTCCTCCGCTCAGGCTGCCCCTTCGGTAGGATTTTCCGTTGGGAACCGGTCCACTCTGCCTCCTTGCATGAAGATTGAGTGGCAGCTGTTGATGACTTTTGAACTCCCTCCTGAAATCTGTAATGTTGTTCTGGCAGCCAGGTGGCCTTGACTAAGACTGTATACACCTGCCGCTGGAAACGCTTTGTATCATCTTATACGCAAATGTCTATTGACCCTCCTTCTGCTTCCCTTTCTGAAATTTTTTCTTTATATTTTGACTCTTGTCCAGCAGGGCTCTGATCTGGGCACTCTGAAAGGGTACCTTTCTGCCCTCTCTGCCTTCTTGCGGCTTCCAGAGCAACCCTCACTTAAGTCTCCCATTGTAAATAGATTCCTTAAATGTTGTGTACTTATGTTCCCACCTTCCCGTTGGTTCTCACCTTTTTAATGTGCTAGATTTGAGCCTCTTCAAGCTGCTGATACTCAAAACCGCTCTTCTCGTGGCGATCACATCTGCCACAAGGGTGCGTGAGCTGCAGGCTTTATTATTCAAGCCTCCCTTCCTATCCATATTCCCTGACAAACTGGTGTTTCTCACTAGGGGTTCTTTCCTACGGAATGTGGTAACATAATTTCATGTGGGCGAATCTGTCACCTTGCCCACCTTCTACGATCCTCCACATCCTTCTAAGGAGGAGGAGCGACTCAATTGTCTGGACCCAAAGATAGCATTGCTCTGCCTTGACCACACACACAAGAGTTCCGGGTGGATGACCAACTCTTTGTTAGGTAAGTTGGTGCGAAGAAAGGTCGTTTGGTGCAGAAACAGACCAGCTCTCAATGAGTTGTTCTTTGCAGCAAAATCTGCTACGCATTGGTAAAAAAAAGAGAAGAGATAAAACTGCAACGACTGCGTTGGCCCATGGAGTTCCAGTCCTGGACAGCAACTTGAGCGTCCCTGCACAAGTTTACCAAACGCTACTGCCTACTGTTAGGTCCACAGGGACGGGCACTGTTCAGTCCTACAGGACTTCCTAGGTTAAATTAGTCTGCAGACCCTCCACCAGTGTTCGTATTGCTTTGGTATCTATTCAAAGGTATCTGCAGCTAGAAGTCTGTATCAGATGAACAATTCACTGACCTTCGGTAACGCCTTATCTGGTAGAGATAGTATCATGGTGTAGATTCTTTACCGACCCACTCATCCTTTATGCTCTGCTAACCGATATCTAGGGCTGAGGCTGATCCCTTTTAGGGCCCTAGTTTAGACACAACCGCGTCGGTGCATTTCATAGATCCGTGCTTCTGGTGTGGAAAGTCGTGAAAGTAACATAATTGCGCTGATGTGATGCCTATATAGGTGATACAGCAGTTCCTTTCAGCACGAACCTAGCTATGCGGAGCCGAAAGACTCCACCTTCCGGTCTGCAGGCATACTGCTAACAAAATATTCCATATCAAGTCTAACGCCTGGGGAAATTTAAAGCTAAGGAGTCTGTGGCTAGATATTGTTTCTTCCAGATAAGACATTACAGAAGGTAAGGAGCTTGTTCGTCTGGAGTATTGTGTTGAGCCAGTTTGGTTTGCCTGCAAGTCCGGTTTAGAAGGAGCTTGAGTAAGTACAGTACCTTCAAATTGTGGACATGTTTAGTTTGAATAACACATCTGACTTGCGTTCAAAGCCTAATCGGTCTAGTTTTAGAATGCCTCTGGGTAAATAGCTTTTCTCTAACCGCTTTTCTTATTAGATGGGTTCAGTAATCATTCTGTGGTAAGTTGTGAAGGAATCACAAACAAAAAACCTTTGGGCATATGCATGCGCCATTAGAGGTACAGAAAGCATACGTAACAAGATACCCTGTGAGCGGTTGAAAAATCGTAGGAAGTGACCTACTGGGAGCAGTGTCTGTGTTCTTGCAATTGAGCTTTGAAAAAGATCTGCAACATGTAAGGAAAGCGGTGCCTGAGCTGGGTTTTTGTCATCCTGATAGTGAGGGAACTACACAAAGAATATGTTTGTATTAATGTCCGCTATGTACATCTACAGACTTTTCATGGAAGGTGAAAGCAGTTCGCCTCATTTGAAATTTGTCTAAGAAATTGCATAATGTATTGAGTAATTTATTACATTTAGACTAGACCTAAGCATTGCAAATGCCATTATTACTAAATAGTCACCATCCTTTTCAGCTGCCAGCAAAGCCGAAGACTCTTTGCTGTAACCCAGCACTACTTCAGTATATCCTCCTCCCTTTTAATACTTCAAGCTCCTCACACTTGTCCCTGTCCATTTTTATCCATCCCCTATCGTATTCCTTTCTAATTCTCTAACACTAGGACCTAGCACACATTTTGCATCCTGCTCCCAACACTTCTTTCTACATTCAACTTAATGCTTTGATTGTTCAAATGACTGTACACTCGACACACCGCTCTCCATTGTATTGTAACCAGGCTTCCGTTTCACAATTCTCATACAGTAAAGTGGTCTTGAAGATATGGCTCTTTCTCTTTTGCTTGGATCCATGTGTTCGAGGCATGTGTTGGGGTAGATGCACTTACTTTGCATATTTCTGCCATCTTTTTCGAGTCTGGGTCTGTGCAAGTTGTTTTTCTTTGCCAAACTCTATCGAGTCACGTAGTAAGGTGACTCCTCCTCCTGGTGATAGAGTGCATGGACATTGACTAATTTTTTAGATTTTCTCTCTGCCATCGGGTTTTGATGTGTATTACAGCACTCAAGGTGGAGACGGTTTTCGGGATCCTTTCAGTGCGTAATCCACTCTACCCTTGTCGGTATTGTTTTGAATGTGTTTTCCTCCCTTGTGTGTCGAAACTTAGAAGCGTCTCATTCGTCCTGTCGGAACGATCTGATAGTGGCTTTTGGGCCTCGCCCTTCCAGGCTTCCTTACTCACATTCAACTCCATCAAGGATACTCTGCTAATGCAACAGACTGTTCCAGTTCTCCCCAAGTGCAATTCTAAGGACTGATGTGCATGAGGTCTGCAATCTGTGGTTCTTCCCTGAGCACAAAAGAAAATTGTTAGGCCTGTCGGTTGTTTCGATTGGGGAAAAAAACCTGAGGGACCATCTGGCACTACGCAGACCTAAGCAGAGACGGGAAATCGAACAGACTTCCAATATCTTTGGACAGGAAGATTCTAACCGGAAGAGTAAGATCCAGAGGCCTTTGCAGCTGAAGGGGCGTTTTTGATTGGAAATTTGGACTCTGAATTGGAGATGGACTTGGAATCACACGATCTGCCGCCGGGTCAAGGTGCTGTGATTACTCAAACCCCTCACTGCTCACACCAACACCTTCGGCATCCTCGAAACTAGTCTCCCGGGCCGCCATTAACATCTGGCCGTGGTTGGCTCTGACATTCAGCTTCAACTGCCCCACCCTCTGCACCAGAACCACTTTTAAAGCCTTTCAGTAACACGCAGAGCCTCCATCTCTTCGGCTCTGACCACTTCGAAAGTCAAAGCTGTTTCGGTTTCAAAATCTTTGGCACCGAGATTGGCTCCCGTTACACTCCGGGAGCACATTTTGGAGACTATGCAGGAAAGGGTGGATCCGAAACAACAGATCCATGGACATTCAGAGGCTTGCCGCATTGTTACAAAGACTGCATAAGTGCCTTCTGCCAAGCGGCAAACCCCTTTCCAAGAAACCATAACTTGCCGATGCCTATGAAGAAAAAGGACAAGGCTACCAGTCCTCTGCACCCTGTTTATCCTTCTCACATTCCACAACCTGTACCTTCTGGACCTCACTGATGGTGTGTAGGTCCCTGATCACCAAAGCTATCGTGTGGTAGCTGAGGAGAGCAGCTAAGGCTTGTTAAAGGGGATGTAAAGTGGGTACACTTATCAGTCAGCAAGCTTTCTAGAATGATGAATCACACGTGTTTACAAAAATAAAGTAGTATTTATTATAACACTAATATAACTAACTTGGTATATCTCTTACCCTGAGCTATCAAGAAATACGTTCAAATCGGGTAAGTAACATAGAATAACATATTGGGTGCAATTGGGACGGCCAAACCAAATACCAAAGTGGTATAAGAGGTCAGTACCAACATGATACTGTTACCCAAGGATAGAGAAGCCCAGGAGAACCAAGGAATCGCCAAAGGTGAGGTAGTGCTCCAAGGCGCGTAGGTAAAGAGTGGTTACTATGGGTCAAACGTCCACAGGCCAACACAGGTTAAGTTGCGGTTGGTATTTTCTTTTTCCGGACCCTTCCCAGAGTACACCAATTGGGTCAAGGAAGGTTGGAGATCCACTCCACCCATGGATACCCAGGGAAATAGGATACCTATACCAGGGAGCCTGGGTGCATGGGCCGGAGTGGTGTTGTACCCGACCGCAGGAACCAATAGAGGATCTTTGAAGTCCTGTGGCTGAAGCGATTTGTGGACCAGAATAGTGGAGCCCGAATGTGGCTTCTAGACGAGAAGTACCTGAAAGCAGAGGGGGCAGAGTCTGAACCACCAGGTATAGCAGAAGCAGAATGTCACCACTTGTCAGAGGTACTTGCTGAAGTACGATTGTCTTGAGGAAGCAGCTGTGGAGCCCAGGTGACCATGCAGGAGAACAGGAGCTGCCCCACCAGCTGTTCCACGACAAACAAGCAATGCAGGAAGGTCAGTGGGAGGCGGGACCACCATCAAGCCTTGGCAGCTGCAGCAGTCTGCTTTAACGAAAAAGATCCTAGGATGCAGACCAGCAAGGTCTGTGGGACTAACCCAGTAGAGTAAGTCCGGAGCCAGCACGCAGGAGAGCCAGCTGGAATCGTTTGAGCCCCTGGCAGCAGGCACTGGAAGTATCAAGGAAAGCCTCAGCAGCACACAGAAGATGGAGGCTCACGGTGCAGAGGATGCAGACAGGACATTGTTCTTAGAGCTGTGCAGTGCTGGAGGTTAAGGCTTCTGGAGCTTGAAGTTCTTATTTGAAGAGAGCCAACAAGCCTTGGCAACAGCAAACTGATGTGGTGCACAGGGAGGCGGTTCAAGTCAGCTGGAGAGGGATTTCAGTCTCCCAAGTTGCAGGGAAGACTGGTCGGGTCTCTGGAGAGCCAATAGACCACACTGCCACCTGTATTGCAGAGTCTGGCGATGTCTGTGAAACAAAATTTTCAGCAAACTGGTAGTCAACGTAGCACCACTGAGTTGCAGTAACTTGAGTGTGGAGACAAAGTTGCAGCAGGAGTTTTTCCGCCAAGAGCAGTCTTTTCGTAGGTCCTGACTCAAAGATGCAGCAGATTTTCAGTGTCCACTAGCAGAATAGTCTATGCCTGTCTTCCTACGACCTTCTAGTCTGACCATGAAGATGCTGTCCAGACGAATCTTACGACCCACCCTCCGAGGACCCATTAAGTAACCCTAAAAAGGGGAAAAACATCTTCTGCGGTTACCCACCTATCTGGCAAAGGGGGCAGGGATGTTTCTTAGCTGGCCTAGGTAGTCTAATGTTCCCAGGGGTCAAGATTCACAATTGCAGAATCAAGTGGCCACCTAGAGGTGGTCTGGGGACCTCTCTAGGAGGAGCTGGACCGTGGGGTGGATACTCCCCTGTCCTTTTTGTAGTTTCATGTCAGAGCGGTAGCCAAGAGTTCCTGAACTGGGCAAAACTGGTGTATGCAAGGAGGGCACTAATTATGGTGGTGCTCTTAAAGTAGAGGTGCTCAAACCTCTACTTCGCAGGAAATCCTTTGTTCAGCTTCCCCCTGCCTAAGTTAAGGTCATCAGCAGTGGGGCAGAACACGGTCTAGGGTCTGCAGCAGCGTGGGCTGTCAGGCAGACCCTGTAATGTTACACAGGTAGGTGTTGGGGTGTGGTTGTCCTCTAAGGAGTCCCCCGTACATGGCATTGTGCAACTAACACTGGAATCAGTGTAGTTGCATGATTTCAACATGTTTGATACCTAACATGACCAGGTTTGGGGTAGCCGTTATGAAGCCGGACATGTCGACTTGCTAGTGTCCACTACCTACCTTAAAATGGCTGTCCCTTACTTAAAAAGCTCAGACAATGGAGTCTGGTGTTTGTAGGGGTACATCTACTTGTGCAGGGGTACCCACACACCTAGAACCATGAACCCCTCCCTTGGACTGAAAGGCCTTCCTTAGGGGCGACTTATAGGTTAAAAGTGCAGTGACCGGGATACAAGGAAACCCTTATATCTAAAGTGAAATGTGCTTGCACCATTTCATGCAGACAGAGGCAGCAGCTCTGCAGATAGTTTGAATGGACTCCCATGGGTGGCACAATACATGCTGCAGCCCATGGGAGACCACTGGTGTACCAGTACGTTTGATAGCGCAGTACCATATTCTAGGTAGAAACTGTGCACCTCACAATTGGCATACTGAGGTGTCACTAAGTAGTTAAAATCAAATTTAGAGGATAGCGCACTGCCACTGGGGTCCTGTTTAGCAGTCAAAACATACTGCTGCCAGGCATAGATTGGGGGTATCTATGCCAGAAAGATCCTACTTTACTACAGCCTTCCCCAGACCCCTGGCAGGATTGACTTTGGCCCACCCCCAACCTCCCCACACTTAACTTATAGATGCCTCATGCAAACGTTTTGTTGCCCAATCTGCCAATGAATGTCATATCTGATTAACAATCCCTGTGTTTTTTGCAATTCGCCAGAGCTCACTGGGAAAAGATGAAGGAACTCCTTCATATCTCCCAGAGGAACATAAAAAGAAAGGCCAAGAACTGGTTCAGGAAGGAAAGTTCATTTCCATCTCCTCCATTAGATGCGCATCGGACTTTGCAGATACTTCTGCCAGAGGCATCAATACAAATATTCTCTGACAGAGGCATGCCTGGTTTGCGTATCTCTGGGTTTAAGCCAGAAGTCCAGCAAACCTCGGCCCACAAGTAGATGGGGCCTTGGAGCCAATGAAAACAGATACTGAAGTTGCCAAATCTATGGGGGCACTTAAAACTACCATTTCTCTGGGCTCCTTTCATAACTCTTCTTATAGAGCAGGTTCGAAAGCCTTGTCTACAGTTGTCTCCGCATCCTCCTACAGGTCACAAACCCAATCCTCTCCATCTAGAGGGTATTTCTCAGGCAACTAAGGGGGAACAACTTCAAAGGTTGGGGAAATGGTACACCAACATGTAATGCCCCATCCGGTTAAAGTGACATCTGCCCCAGGCTCCCGCCTATCATTTTGCACTTGTCCTAGGTAGATTGCAACACTTTCTCGCCATGTGGCAGTCCATGACATTGGACAGGTGGGTGTTGGACATTTTTCAACATGGGTATTTCCTGGAGCTCACCAGTACTCCTCCCAATATTCCACTTCGCACCCACAGACTCTCCCTGACATATTACCAACTGTTCAAACAGGAAGTGCAAGCTCTTAATCAAAGGAGCTATAGAGCCAGTCCCTCTACAACCTCAAGAATCTCGTTTATTCCCTGTACTTCCTTATTCCTAAAAAGGACTGCTTTCTAAGGCCCAATTTAGATCTTCAGCCTCTGAATCACTACATACTGTCAGTGCCCTTCCGTATGGTCACACTTCAATGGGTGGTTCCCCTTCTACAGCAAGGAGACTCATGTCAGCACTAGACTTAAAGAACCCATACTTTCTCATCCCTATCCACCAAGCACATCGCAAATACCTCCAGTTTGTGATACCAGGAAAACATTACCAATTTAAAGTCCTTCCATTCGGAGTCACCACTGCACCTAAAATGTTCACCAAATGCTTAGCAATGGTAGCAACTCATTTACGCAGACAGAACATTCATGTCTTCCAGTATATAGACTTACCAAAGCATGTACACACCTGTGTCGTAAACCTATTCAGATTACCATAAACCTCCTTCATCAACTGGGGTTCACTATCCATGTTCAAAAGTCCCATCTTAATCCTTCACAGCTGCAGCCATATCTAGGGGCTATGCTCAATACTCAATTAGTTTTAGCCTATCCAAATGCAGCCAATGTTCACCGTTTTCAAACACTGCTACCACAATTTCAAGCCAATCAACACTTAACATTCCACACTTCTATGCGTCTTTTGGGAATGTTATCGTGCATCGCCATAGTGCCTCATGCAAAAGTGATCCTGCGACCTTTACAAGAATGTTTGGCACGACATTGGAATCAGTCAGAAGGTCGACTGTATGATCTATTGTTGGTAGACAGCCGCACTCCACTTTCTGCTGTGGTGGAACACACAACACTTGTTAAATGGGCGGTTGTTCGTCGACCCTGTACCACAAGTCGTGCTATAAGCAGGCTCTTCCCTCACAGGGTGAAGTGCTCAACTAAAAGATTTAACAGTTCAGGGGCTCTTAGGACACCAAACACCAGAATCTCCATGTCGACTATCTGAAGATTCAAACTGCTCACCTATCATAGCATAGCCATTTCTACCCCAGCTTGGAGGCAATGCCGTCTCAGTGCATGGCTGTCATTGTCCAATGTACAAAAACAGGAGGAGGGGGCATACTCTCTACAGTTGTCACGTCTCCCTGGCCTTTTGACGTTGGGTAATACATCACAATAAATATCTGTTAGCCAAACATCTTCCGGGCACAGACAAAGAGTTGACTGACCCCTCAGCAGGATGCAGTAACAAGTCCACGAGTGGGAACTTAGCACCCAAGTCATCCTCACATATTTCCAAAAGTGTGGGGTTTGCCACGCATAGACCTCTTTCCCACACCCCCATCCAAAGGCAATGCACTAAGAATGAGTTGGTCATGAATATTTGCGTACACTTGTCTACCTCTGCCTCTTCCTCCATTTCTGGTTCGGAGGTTCTCTTACAGGGGATACTCATCAATAGACATAAGCACATTATTATTCCTGGCAATGCGCGGGACCCCGGAAACACAATCCTATGTGTGACCAACATATATGTATCTATGTGTGTGTGTGTGTGTGTGTGTGTGTATATATATATATGTGTGTAATATATATGCTGACTAATGCTGTAAGGACTTCCCTGTATATCATAAGCAATACAATAAAAACCAGGGAAAAAACAGCAAAGCATGTTTGAAACTGTTTTAATGCTTAGCACAATCCCATAAATAGGACTGAAAGCATTGACCGCTCACAGGCTGCATTGCAGAAAACATAGCCCAAAAAGGCTGAAAAGCGAACTCATAGCAACAAAGCAATAAACTGGCACTGTGCCTTTAAGGCAGCCATGACCCCCAGCTTCCCATCATGCCTCAGGGGTGACAGTTAGGTCAGTTGTTCTTTCCGGCTCCTTCAGGGAGGACCCTAGTTACACAGCTCCACTTCTTTCTGATTTTTGTCAGAAATAATTTTCACTTTTCTGGAACATTGTGCCTTACTTCGACGTTTTACATTTTAGGAAGTAAGGTTCTATCTTTTTGGACGGGATTTGGCTTTTTTTCCACTCAAATATGCCATCTCTTTTTGACCCCTGCCCTTCTTTTGAAAAAAAGGCCAGGTCAGTCTCTCATGAAGTCTGTATACTTTGTCTACCCAAGGACCATGTTCCCGAGACTTTCCCTCATTGCCAGTCTTTATCTAAGAGGACTCAAAGCCAGAGAGAACCCGCTTTTTTGGACTGGCAGAAAAAGAGCATTTCTTCTAGAGGCAGGTCTCCGGTGAGGAAGGGCTCCAAAAGGGCTAGATCTCCTTCTAGGAGCAAGATTCATCACTCTTCCTCGTCCGCGTCAGGCTCGGCCCTGAAAAAGCTATCACCGGTGAGACTTATGTCGACAAGAAGACCGTAGACGGCGGGCTCGCTGGCGAGAGAACACCGACCTTCAGTTATGTCAATACATTCACCTCCTACGCCAAAGAATGGTGAACCTCCGGCGTCGTCAACCCGGCGATTATCGGCGTCGAGGAGCAGAAGTCCTCTGCCGTCGTTAACCCGGCGACCATCGGTGTCGGAGCAGAAGTCCTCCGCCATAGTCTGCTCAACGACGTTCAGTGTCGAGACAGAGCTACTCCGACGTCGTCGGCGAGACACTCGACGTCGAGACTGGTTCCAACACCTGGCCAGGAATCTACGTCGAGAAGGAGGTCAAGGTTGGCGTTGAGAATGGCTCAGTCAGAGCAGGTCATTCGCTCAACGTCAAGGCCCACATCAGTAAGGTCTGGAGAGGGTTCTGTGTTTTTGGTGACCGAATCAGCGACACAGCACTCATCCTCCCACTCCTCAAGACACCCTTCAACAGAAAATTCGCCATCGGCATCCCCAAAGCGGCATTCAGAAAGGTCGCAATAAAGATCACCTTCACATCACAGTGGGACCTCCCCTTCTGTTCACTTCTCTGAGATGGCTCCTTCCCCTTCATCACTGGAGCAAAAATCCTACAGGAGCATCGCGACGAGAAGAGGAATACACCAGCCCTCTGCCCAGATCGCCTCTGCAACGATTAGTGCAAGAGGTGGATAGATCACCTTTAGCCAGACGTAGGGACCGTACTGGCAGATCGCGAGAGCGCAGACCGCCCAGTTCCCGTCGCAAAAGGAGGTATCCTACATGGTCTTCCTCCTCCACTTCCTCTTCTAAAAGGGACAATTCACCCACTCTATTGGATAGTTCTCTATCAAGAGTATCTCCGATAGATGACATAAATACATACCATGATGTGCTTCAGAGAGGAGCTCAAAAACTGAACATTCAGATGTCCGCTCCTCCGGTTGCAACAACTGTGATTTTTGAGACTTTACATCAAAAATCTGTGTCTCGACCGTTGCTCTCTTGTTCCTGGACTTCTGGAACCAGTAATGTACATTTTCCTAACTCCGTCCACAATTAAGGCTGCACCGGCTAGAATTCAGAAGTACAAGCCGGCAAAAATAGACCCTGTATTCTTGAAATCGGATCCGCCTGCGGAGTCTGTTATCGCAGCGTCAAGAAAAACGCACGCAGTTGCGGCGTCTTCATCAGTCCCTCCGGACAATGAAAGTAGGTCCTAGGACTCTTGGGGCCGGAAGGTTTGCGGGTCTGCAGCATCATCGCTAAAAGTATCTAGCACAGCAGCTTTATTAGACCGCTATGACAGAGCCTTATGGGACTCCTTGGAATGTTTCAAGGAAAACCTTTCTAAAGAAGATCAGAAGGATTTCGAAGAGGTCATCACAGAGGGATCCCTTGTGGGCAACCAGATGATTAACACACCAGCAGATTGTGCTACTCAGTCATCACATTTGTATGCGCATGGGATTTGCGCTAGGTCGGCCTGGTTAAGACTGACCGCTTTTAAACCAGATGCACAACAGAGGGTTCTTAACCTTCCTTTTTCTGGCTCCTCCCGGTTCGGCGCTCACACCGATAAGAAGATGGCTAGGATGAAAACTGAACTAGACACAAGGGGGTGGGATTAGAAAAGAAGAAAGAATTCAAACGGAGATACAGACCCAACCAGCACAAGGGCTAACAACAGAGAGTTGAAACCCCTCAATGGGCCCAAAGCAAAAAACAAAGCAAATCACAGTTCCAAGGCTTAAAGTCGAACAGAGGTAGAGGAGGTCACTAGCAGCAATCCTCTTAACACGGCCAGATCAGCAGGGAAGCAATGAACGGGAGCTTTCTCTTGCGCCGTTGCCCACTTCAGTGGGAGGGAGACTATCACATCATCTGAAAGAGTGGTGCAACATAACAAAAGATTGTTTGATGCTCAATATACTGCGCAGTGGATACGCACTACGTTTTCATGTGCCTCCAAAGGACATTCCTCCGAAATGATCTCGTCCTTACCAACTACAGCTACTTCGTCAAGAGGTGAAAACCCTTCTACGAAAAAAGGCCATAGAAGAGGTTCCTCCCACTCAGCGAGGGAAGGGAGTTTATTCCAGGTACTTTCTTGTGCCAAAACGAGATCAGGAGCACAAATTCAGACCTATCCTGGACCTTCAACTGCTGAACCAGCTCATCTTGAAAGAAAAGTTTTGCATGTTGTTGCTTCATCAAATATGTCCACATCTGCAAGCAGGAGATTGTATCTGTTCGATGGACCTCCAAGACTCGTACATTTCTTATTATTATTACATTTCTTATATAGCGCCAGAATCGACCCCCGAAGGGGTATCTCCGCGCTTGCCTTGGGAACCCGTCCTGGCTTTTCCCTGTGAGATAGCCCCTACAGGGCATCTCCAAGGTGAAAGCCAGGCATCCCGCGCGGGGGGCCGTTGTGGAGATTAAGCAAGCTTAATGCCCAGAGTTGCAGAGTGTGAACCCATGATTAGGTCAGGCACCGAAGCGAGAATTATCGAGTCCGTGGACATTTGAGCTCAACACCCTGCCGCGTCGGGAATCGAACCCTGGTCCCGGGTCTGACCTCTGCTTCAGGGTCTGCCTGCTCTAACCAGTGAGCCACACTTCTCCACCCTGTGTGAGCCCAACAACATAAGATCCATGGATAACCACCTTATCTTCAGAAAACTACACAACCACATACCCATTGTGCCACGTCATCGCAAATACCTACGATTCGTAGTCTGCAGCAAGCATTATCAGTTCAAGGTCTTGCCCTTCGGAATGAAATCTGCCCCACGAGTCCTTACCAAGTGCATGGGGTCTGTTTGTTTACCCTTACTTGGACGATTGGCTCCTGAAAGGGCCATCTCCTCGGAAAGTAAGGAACAATTTTCAAGTTTGCCTGATGCTGCTCTGCAGGCTGGTTCTTCCTATGAACATAGAAAAATCAGTTCACCGGCCTACCCAGACAATTCATAATTTGGGCTCCACTCTGGATTCAAGCATAGGAAGAGCGTTTCCTTAGGAGGAGAGACTTTATCGATGCAACAGAAGTGCAAGACTCTTCTCCAGACAGATCACCCAACGGTCAGGCAAGTGGCATCTCTGCTCGGATCAATGGCCTCTTGCATATTTCTGATTCCCAACGTCAAACTGAGAATGAGCCCTTTGCAGCAGGACCTGGAGGACAAGTGGAACCAAGCATCAGGTCACTGGGAGGACGGTATTCTGCTCTCTCAAGCTGCAAAATCATCCATTCTATGGTGGACTCGACCGAAGAACCTCTTGGTGGGAGTACCCTTCCATCAACCAGTTCCGACACAATCCTTGATAACGGACGCATCTCTTCAAGGAGGGGGGGACACACATGGATTGCCTGCAGATCCAGGGCCGGTTTTCCATCAAGGAACAGTCCTATCATATGAACATGTTAGAGCTGTGAGCTGTCCACCTAGCTCTGAAAGCTTTTTAGCCCTCAATCAAGGCCAACTCTATTCTGATCCAAACGGACAACACGACCACCATGTATTACCTCAACAAGCAGGGTGGTATGCGTTCTCGCCAGCTCTCCCTGGAAGCTCAAGTCATTTGGCACTGGCTCCTGGCCCGAGGCCTCTCTATCACAGCAGTGCATCTACCAGGGGAGCAAAACGTGCAAGCAGACTCACCCAGTCGGCACTTCGAAGATCAGCCAGATTGGGTGCTAACCGACGAGGTGGTGGCGGATATTTTTCATCGAGGGGGAATGTGCTTGTGATGGATTGGTCCGAAATATTTGCGTACGCCTTTCCTCTCCTGCCTCTGATCCCGAAGGTGGTGTCCAAGCTCATAACGATCCAGCATGACTATGATATTGATAGCTCTGGATTATCCGCGTCAGTGGTGGTACCCGGACCTGTTGCAGTTGAAGGTCCTTTCCCACAAGAGGCTACCTTACAGACCGGACCTGTTGACCAAGATGGGCCGGAAGATTCTCCATCCCAGCCTTCCCTCACTGAGCTTGGCAGCATGGCACCTGAGATCCTGCAATATGGACACTTGAATTTACCGCTGGACTGTATGCACATCCTGAAAGAGGCAAAGAGACCTTCCACAAGGGCATCGTACTCTTAAGTGGAAGAGATTCTACTTGTGGTGTACATGTATTCATTTTAACCCTACAACTGGGCAGGAAGAGTTAATTCTTCCTTACCTCCTTGATTTAACCAAAGCAGGTTTGAAGTATCCCTCGATCAGAGTGCACTTGGCGGCCATTACGGCCTACAGAAAGTCTCCCAACCAGCCTTCCTTTTTTCAACTGCAGTTGGTTAAGGATTTCATACAGGGGTTGAAGAAGGTCTATCCCCCTGTTCGGCCTCCTTCTCCTCCTTGGGAGTTGAATCTAGTCCTTTCTAAATGAATGGGTCCTCCTTTTGAACCCATTCATAAGGCCTCGTTGCAGCACTTGACATGGAAGACCGCTTTTCTAGTGGCGTTAACATCAGCGCGCAGAGTAAGTGAGATCCAAGCGCTATGTGCCAAAGAACCATATCCTGTTTTACACCACAACAGGGTAGGGTAGTGTTAAGGACTCGCCCTGTTTTTTTGCCAAAAGTTGTATCTGATTTTCATTTTAATCAGTCGATCTCCATTCCTTCCTTTTTAGGTTTCGCCTGTCGAAAGCTGCCCAGCAGTGTTTCGCGCAGGCGAAATCTTATGTTTTAACAGTATGGGCACTTTGTCCCGCCTTCTCTTCCATTGGCTAGCTCCATAAATGGAGGCTAGCCATTGGAAGAGAGATCTGTCCGTCATTGCCGGAGCAGATTCGTGGGCCTTCCGGCAATTTTCACACAACCCGCCCATTTCGTGCGTCATGTGGCGGTGGGCGGATGGTTTTTTTTTTTTTTTGGGACGCCATGTTTTGATCATTTGCCGCCGGAAGATGTCCAGGTGAGTGCTGTTTTTATTTTTCTTGACTTCTTGTGCCTGTTCCCGCCCCCCTCCCGCTGTCCGTGTGCCCGTTTCCGCTCCCCCCTCCCGCTGTCCGTTTGCCCGTTCCAGCTCCCCCCCCCCGCCCCCCCTCCGTCCTTGTGCCCGTGCTTAATGGCTTGTTGTTATGATGTCAGAGAGCTGAAACTCATAATAACGAGACTCCTACCAAGAAAACCATAGCCTTTTTATTTCTGAGAGGGGAGATTGCAATGTGACATTTAGAGGAACAATTTGGCTAGAGATGGAGCATGCGATTTTGGGTTCCTGCCTCACAAAAACAAAGAAGCAATGGTACCATAAATCAGAAATGAAGTAAAAACGGTGTAATGTTGATCAATAAAGTAGTAGTCTTGGTTATGGAACTTACTTCAAATTGATCTCCTTTGAGTGCCACACAGAAGCATTGCCCCGGTCACGCTGCCTGTCGGCGCACACGCTGCTCCGCTGCCTGTCCTTCGCTCAGGTCTGCCTTCCACACTCGCTCTGAAGTGCCTGTCGCGCCTTCTCTCTCCCTCCTTCCTCGCTCTCACTGCAGCCCTTCATGCCCACGCCTCATTGTTGTAAGCTGGTGCAGCTCGGCTGCCGTCTTGTGCATCCTCGCCCCGACTCAGCCCAGCTTCCAGTGTTGCCCCGACACTCAGGTGGATGGGGTGGCCTGCCGCACTGCTTTCACTCTCCACTCGTTAAAGTGCCGGTGCTCGTGGCTTCTAAGCCCTCCGCATGGCTCAGCTCATGGCTTGCTCCTGGGCTGCAACGCAGGAGAGGCTGCTGTGTATTCCGCATCACCTTGCTGCAGGTACGTCGTGTGCGTCTGCACATGTTTGTGGTCCGGGGCTGCTTTACAGACATTCGCAGGCCTGCTGGTGAAACCGGAGTCTGTAGAACTGTGTGCCCTCTGCTATAATCGAAGCCACGGGAGGGCACTGGTAGTGCTGGGTGTTGGTGGTAAGCATGCAGCTAGCTACGAGCGTACAATGACTCATAGTGCAGGCTGACTAGTCTCCAAATGCTTACATAGATTAGTGCCACCCACCTTCTGTTTGGCACCCATTTTGTCGATTTTAGAAAGATGACAGTAAAGCTTTTGGGGTATAGATCCTGTTGGTGGGACCTGTCCTGGTAGAGACGTGAAACGTGGGAATGGCATTGGCACATCAAAGTCATTTATAGGAAGCATTATAGTAGCAGGACGACGATAAAAGGATGCGTGCCTGTCTCTAATGATACTGTTCGAAGAAGGGGATTGGCCCAGCAAAATTGGGGAAGGAAGGTAGGGCCGATTATTGCTAGAGAAAAAGAATGTACCTTCACAACCACTTTGTTTGAAGAATTATTTTAAACAGAAATAAACGCAGATCAATACGTTTATCCTAGCCTTTGATTTTGGCTACTTAGTTTTTAATTATTCAACATTTTTATAAACAGAAGGACATGTAATCAACTCAACAGAGAATCCATTTTAGTGATGTCCTACTAACAATACACATAACGACTGAAAAACATCACAAATCAATTGTACATACTGAAAAAAATATAAACAAAGTTCACAAATCTTATCTACAACAACAACAACTATGACATATAGAGATCAAATCATATAAGTGGTGAAAACAGTTGGAAAATAGTGAAATCGTTCTTGCATATTTAAACAATTCATGAATGAAAAAGAATGCAACTGTGCGGAATACAATTACAAATTTATGCAAGGATTCCTATCGTTCAAGATGCAGATTCAAACTATACTTAATATAGTGGCCGACGCGTTTCAAGTCTCGGTTTTTAGAATTGCCGGACTCTCATCAGGGCTGGATGAGTCTTTTGAAGGTGACGCGTTTCAAGTCTCGGTTTTTAGAATTGCCGGACTCTCATCAGGGCTGGATGAGTCTTTTGAAGGTAAACCAACTGTTTGTGAAAAAACAAAAAAACTGATTGAAACTACTCTTCCCAAAACGTCTCTATACCAAAGCAATCATTTAAACTTAAAAATATGCTCCATACCTGGTCTGTGACCAGCGGGAAAATAAGCGCCTTCTGTTGTAAGTTTATGCAGTGCTCGCCTGAAATTGACAAGGTAACAGAGGCTAAGTCAAGTGTGAGACATTTTAATAGCCCAACACGGGTTTAGTAAAAAAAGGGGGGGGGTTGTTTTACCTAATGTGGGTTCACAAAGGGCATACCGTCTCCAATCTTCCAGTGCACTAAGGAACAACGTGGCGTTTTTACTCATCAATTCTGGTGGAAAGAATTCAAACAAAACCTAGCGTTAGACATTTAATTCGTCTTATGAGGAACGCATGAAGCGCTCATCAGAACAGCACTTACGTGAATGATTGTTCATTTCATGTAGAATTGCCACGAATTAGGGGTGTGCGGGTCAGCGCCGATTTTTAGTTTCTAAAAATGGAAAGGAAACGGAGTTTGAGAAAAACTCAACTACCCGAGTCAGATAGAAACAAGACTCGTCAGCGTGTCCAGGATTTAATGAAACGGCGGGACGCGCTTACCTTCGAGGTATGCTTGAATCTCTGCAATGAGTGTCTCCTACACAATCAAAGAGGGGACAGACCTCCATGCTGCCGTCTCCATTACTAGTTAGCAACTACGGACTGGAGTCACGTGACATGGGCGGAGCCATGCCCCCTAGTCATGAAGGTGCATTCTGGGATATGTGGTCCATAAGTCCTAAGGGCATGATTAATTATCACAAAAATTATTAGCCGGTGGTCAAAAAATTGACCCATGCGGGAAATACATAGTAATCAAAAACGGGGGTCCAATCAGCCGATTATGCCCTATTAAGCTCACTCATGCAGTTCAGTCCTTTGTTTATGCTATCAAACTTCATGATTAAATACGCCTCCTTGCGCAGTAAGGCACTGTCAACGCACACAGATCCATGTTTTGAGTCAATTGTTGCCAGAACAGTCCACTTAAACTGATTCTCATTGTGATTTAGGCTCATGAAGTGTTCAACCATTGGTGCTGATTGGACCCTTTTCCTGATTCTTGATCGGTGTTGGGTTATTCTGATGTTGATTTGTTGGCTCGTTTTGCCGATGTAAACCCTGTCACATGGGCAAAGCACTGCATAAACCACATTTTTCGTTTTACAATTAGTAAAGTTTGTGTGTTTCCATGAAATTCCATTATGGTCAAAAACCTCACCCTCCAGTGTTGTCGGGCAGGCAACACAATTCCCACATCGGTGATGTCCCACAATAGGTGGCAAGTTCCATTGTGTTATCAAGTTGCTTCTAGGTTTCGGGATGTAGCTGTCAGCACGTATCAGTTGCTGACCAATACTGAGGTTTTTCTTCATTGCGAAGATAGGCTTGGGCATAGGGCAGTTAAGGTTCTCCAATAAATGCCAATTCTTAAGGACAATTTGTCGAAACTTGTTCGTGTGGGAACCAAATGTGGTCACACAGACAAGTTTGTTAAGGTCTGACTTACTTTTTTTCTCTAACAGAGACTCTCTGGGTGTGAATCTTGCTCTTTTGTTGTGAAGGTACATTCTTTTTCTCTGTCTCTAATGATACGGCAGCTGGGTTTGCTGCATTGGTATCGCATATATCGACAGTTGTTTATCTGTGCAGCACCAGAGATGCAGGGCGGTGGCTGGGCTACGGGACTCTTCTGTGGGCATTGATGCAGCACTTGTTAGCGTGTGTAGAGTAGGGCGGTGTGCGGGGCATCGACCCCGACACACAACGGATTGTATACTTTTAAGATTTATGTATGGAGAGATGCGAGACAATGAAAGAGCCTCCGAGGGGCAGTGGCAGCCGGCACTGCGCATGCGCACAGCGCAGGATCCGACCGGGGGGCAAAACAAGCGCAGCGCGGGGGACAGACACTGATCCCCGCACACCACATACAGCTCACCCCGCACAGCTCACAACACACTGATGGATCACGAGACACAGCTCATCACACACAGCTCAGCACACACTGCTCACGAGACACACTCGCCACACACAGCTCACTATCATACATGCCAACATTTCAGAAGAGCAAAGTGGGTGTTTGTGGCTCTGGGTGGGTGTATGTTTGGCTCTGGGTGGGTGTGTGTTTGGCTCTGGGTGGGTGTGTGTTTGGCTCTGGGTGGGTGTGTGTTTGGCTCTGGGTGGGTGTGTTTGGCTCTGGGTGGGTGTGTGTTTGGCTCTGGGTGGGTGGGTGTGTGTGGCTCTGGGTGGGTGGGTGTGTGTGGCTCTGGGTGGGTGGGTGTGTGTGTGTGTGTGTGTGGTAGTAATTGCTGTCTGCTGAGCTCGTCCGTAGGGTACAATAGGTCTCACATTTGCGAGAGATTAAGCTAATGGCAATGTAAATGACAATGCCAGTTATTTATCTGTTTTCAAAACCAACACATAAATACAAAATTTGTCTTTTACAATGCCAATAGCTCTAACTTTTCCAAAGGCGAAACCATTGCATTGTAAATGCTTGTTTCCCAATCCTGCCACTCCTGCGTAAAAGTTCCTTCATTCATTAGACCTTAAGAGAGTGCTCAAGTTCTATTTGGAGTGAACAAAGGCCATAAGGAGATCAGATCCATTGTGTTCAAATTATGGTTCTATGAAGAAAGGCTTTCCAGCTTCCAAAAGGTCAATTTCAAGATGCATAGTGTCCTGTATTAAATTGGCCTACCTGTTGGCAAATAACCCCCTATTCTTGTCCCCTAAAGCACACTCCACTAGGGGGAAAGCTACAACAATAGCCTTCTTACATGATGTTCCAATGACCGAGATCTGTAAGGCTGTCACCTGGAGATCGGTGCACACTTTAACAAGACAGTCTCCAGGGCGGATACTCCCGCACATGGGTGGGAATATTCATGTGCTTATGACTTTGATGAGGATACCCCTGGAAGAGAACTAGGATTACAGGTAAGTAACTAATCCTTCAGGCAAACGTCTTGCGCCGTCATTCTGGTGGCTCCCACTTGGGCTCCTCAACCGTGGTTCACCACACTACTCGAACGTTCAAGTAGTCCCACACGAGAAGCTTTACCTCAACCCGGACCTTCTCACTCAGAACCATGGTAAAATCAGACATTCAAACCCAGAGGGGCTCTAAACCTTTCGATATGGCACCTGAAATCATATAATCCGGGTATCTAAATTTGCCACCAGAATGTACGACCATCCTTAAGGAAGCACATACACATAACTCTAGAGCTTGTTATGCAGCCAGGTGGAAACTATTTGTTTTTTCTCATAACCCAAAAAATTATCCACTCAATGAACCTATACAAAACAATTTATTACCTCTTGCATTTACAGCGCTCTGGCCTTGCTGACACTTCCATACGTCTACATCTTGCGGCAGTGGCTGCCTATCTACAAAACGAGCAACTCTTACCCTTTTTGAAAGTGCCGGTTATGAAGGCTTTCATGGAAGGCCTTAAAAGAGAAACATCACCCAAAGTCCCACCTGCTTGGAATCTCAATTTTATTCTCAGAAGTCTTATGGGGTCCACTCTTTGAATCATTACAGAATTGCCCCGTTAAATTTCTTTTGTGGAAGTTTGCTTTCTTATTTGCCATCGCTTCACTAATGCGTGTCAGTGAGCGCCAGGCACTTACTTTGGAACAATCTTTCCATCTACATAGGAATAGGGTGGTTATTCCTAGCAACACAAAATTCCTTCCAAAAGTAATGTCCCTTTCCACCTTAACCAAGCCATTGAACTGCGGTTTTTCTTCCCTCAACCAGATTCTTTGGCAGAAAGAGCTTCATACACTAGATGTCAAACAAGCATTAATATATTATACGGGACAAGACTTTCGCAAAACAGCTTTGTTGCTTTTCAACCCCCTCATAAACAAAATCCCATTTAAAAATCCGGCATTTCTAGATGGATCGTTAAATTATTCAAACATGGTATGTCAAAGCCAAAATAACTTTTGTCTCTACCGCCTAGAGCACATTCTACTCTTAAAATAGTGCTTTCTGGGGCAACATCCCCATAGCTTATATTTGTAAAGCAGCTACATGGTGTACACCACACGCACTTTCACTAAGAACAAATGTCAATGTAGGACAGGCTGTGCTACGGTCACTTTTCAAACAACTGCAACCACTGGTTAGCCATTGCTTTTGGAGGACACTACTGTACAGTCTATGCAAGGCATGTGTATCTACAGTCTCACATGCCTCTAACAGATTGGTACTTTAATTCTAAGCATCTGCTCTTGAGATGTAGTTCTGTAGATTCACATCTGTTGTGGCAAAACAATCGAACACTGGAGCTGATGAACATGTGCACGGTTACCAAGAGGAGTCGCCTTACCTCGAAATATTTTTTTTTAAAGAAAAAGCACTTGCACACATCTGGACCCAACACTAGAATCTACAGTACTACATGACGAGAACAGGTGCTTACAAGGTAAGGAATATAATCCTTTCATCTTTTATGAACCTATCCTGAGGAACATCATAATACATGTTTCTGAAACAATTTGTGATTACTTCTATAGATAAGTAACCACAATAATAGTCTAGTCACCCTTATTTTCTCGGGGTAACAGTAATCCATACCCCACCTCCCCCCCGATTCTCACCTTCTGCAACATTAATAATACAGTTTAAATATTTTAAACTACAGGTAGTTAATTGCTTTGTCTAAAAGTGTTTGGGTAGTTCTACTGTTTAATCTACCTTGAATCTATGACTTACAAGACCCTCAGGTTTGCTCATGTGTTGCTTATGGAGAGCAAATGGTGTAAGTTATTCGCCGCACACAGCATTTTGGCACGCATGATCTGAAAGAAACACGTTAGTATTAGATTCCTTAGCTTAGAATATCCCCAGGCATCAGTCTGGATCCGGAAACTTTTGCGTAGCAGTACCCCTACGCGTCGGTAGGCGTCGTCTGCAGGCGTCCCCTGCGGCTCCGCGTCAGCCGTCGGCGTCGTGCGCCGTGATGACGTCGCTGGAGTATATAGACGCCGCCTCCGCGCGCTGACGCCAGTTCTTCTTTTTTCCGCGCCAGTTAGCGCAGATCCGAAGAGCAGTACTCTGGTCTTTTGACCAAGTTTTTTGATCTCTGAATCTTCTACGGTGCCGGTAGGATGCCCGGTTTTAAGAACTGTGACGACTGTGACCGGACGATGTCGGTCACGGATCATCACCGACTCTGCCTCCGGTGCCTGGGCCCCGACCACGACGTGGACGCCTGCGTCGACTGCTGGGCCTTGACTAATAAAGCTAGGCGGGAGCGGTCCCGCAAGCTACTCGAGCTCTGGGTGTCGGCCCCGCGTCGAGAGCGGTCCCGGTCCGGCCGGCGGTCGAGGGAGCGATCGAGGGAGCGGTCGCGGAGCCGTCACGGGCGCTCCGGGAGTAGTCACCATTCTTCTGGTTCCTCAGGTAGGAAGCACAAAAAGTCGGGGCGTCGTCATCGTACCCCCGACTCCCCCGCGATGCGGCGGGGGGTTCGGGTAGCCCCACCCTCGCGGCTCCGCGTGAGTCGCCGACGCGGCCTGCCTCATACCCTGCGGTCCTTGGGCAAGGCGCGTCCCCCTTGGAGATTGAGGTGTTCCTCGTGGCCATGAGGGCTCTTTCTCCTCCGGCGGGTTCCGCGGCGCCTTCGGGGCCTGTGAACCCGTCTGGGGGCCCTAGCGGCTCGGGTGACCCTGCCTCGACGCCGTCGGGTGCTCCGGCCCCGGCTCTGATCCCGGCGCCGCAGGGACCCTCGGGGTCGACGCCGGCTGGTCAACCGGCCTCTCTGGCGCCGATTCCATCGGGGCAACCCTTGGCGCCGCCCCCGCGCGGCGCCGGTTCCCCGGCTCCGGCCGGCGCCGTCCCCATTCCCTCTCCGAATCCGGACGCGGAGTCGGACCGGCATCGATAGACGCCGGGCTCGACGCCGATGGGGCCTGTGAACCCCGAGGAGCCGGTCTACATTGTTGACTCCGAGTATGGTGAGGATGTAGAATACGGAGAGGGGTGGGAGGGGTCAGAGGACCCTATGACACGCGAGTGTCAGTATGACATGGACTGGACAGGTGACTTGGGTGATGCCAGTGGTCTAGATGACTCCCCCCCCCCCCCCCCCCCCCCCCCCCCACCCCTCCTCCCCCAACCCTGGTTTTGTCTCGCCTCCTACCATGGCTACGGAGGAGGGGGCTGCCTATTCAGTGGTGTTGATGAGGGCTGCCAAGGCCTTACACCTTGAGCTCCCCGTCGCGGCCGTGAGGACTAACCTCCTCACCGAGGTACTCAAACCGCAGTCATGCCCACAGGAGCCACTGCTGCCGTTTAACGAGGCCTTAACGGACGTTCTTTTGGGCACGTGGTCCAGGCCCGCTTCAGGTTCGCCTGTTGATAGAAACGTGACCAGACGCCACCGTCCGTGTGCGGACGACCCTAAGTTTCTGTCCACCCACCCCTGAGAGTCTGGTGATCCAGGCCTCCACCTCCCAGACCGCATTCCCGTCGGCCCCGCCCGACAGGGAATCGAAGAGGTGCGACCAGTATGGTAAGAAGGTCTTCTCGTCCCTGAGTCTGGGACTGCGGTCTTGCAACACTGCGTGCCTCTTGGGCCGTTACACCCACTCTCTGTGGGACACGGTCGCGGATGTGCTGCTTGAATGCCCCGCGGAGGTACGGGCTAAGCTCGGCAAGGCTATGATTGAAGGCCGAGACGCAGCAAGATATTCCATCAGGTGTGGTCTTGATACGACCGACTCGCTGGGCAGAGCGATGTCCACGACGTTGGCGATTCGTAGCCACGCCTGGCTGAGATCCGCCAATTTCTCGGCGGATGTCCAGAATGCTTTGATGGACATGCCGTTTGATGGCTGTCGCCTGTTTGGCGACAAAGCGGACCACGCGCTGGAGCGCTTCAAGGACTCCAGGGTCACGGCCAAGTCCTTGAGTCTCTCGACCCAGCGCCAGCAAACGGGTTCGTTTCGCTCCTTTCGTGGCCAAGGAAGGGGCGGTCCCACACGTGCTGCCAGCCACGCACCGCAACAGTGTTATCAACGCGGTGGCGGCCTTGGAAACCGCCGTGGTGGCGGTCGGGGACAGCGGCGAAGTCAGGCCACACCTCCCCCCACAGCATCTGCCACTAAATCCTCCTAGTCCGAGCTTTCAGGCCCATGTGACACCGGTGGGAGGCAGGGTTCGCCATCACCTCTCCCACTGGCGCACAATAACGTCGGACAGGTGGGTGCTGCAGCTCGTCCGAAGGGGCTACTCCCTCCCCTTCGAGACAACCCCTCAAGCCATGCCACGCAGAACCACCGTGTGTCAGGGGGACCACTTGGCACTTCTGAAAGAGGAAGTTACGGCCCTCTTGGCCAAGGGGGCCATCGAGCGCGTTCCTGGGCCAGAAGTAGGTCGTGGTTGCTATTCCCACTACTTTCTGGTACCCAAGAAGGACAAAGGGGGCCTACGTCCTATCTTGGATCTAAGGAACGTCAACGGCTTCCTCCGGAAGGAGAAGTTCAAGATGTTGACCTTGGCTCAGGTCTTGGCTGCTCTAGACCCACAAGACTGGATGGTAGCGTTGGACTTGCAGGATGCGTACTTTCACATCCCCGTCCTGCCGGCCCACCGGCGTTACCAGCGGTTCACAGTAGGCCTCGTGCATTTTCAGTTTGTCGTGCTCCCCTTCGGCCTTACAAGCGCCCCACGGGTGTTCACCAAAGTGATGGCGGTGGTCGCAGCTCATCTGCGCAGATTGGGGGTCTCAGTCTTCCCCTATCTAGACGACTGGTTGTTGAAGGCGGGCTCGCCCCAAACAGTCGTCAGCCACCTTCAGATGACGGCAGATCTCCTGCACCTGCTGGGGTTCTCCATCAATGTGCCGAAATCACACCTGTGCCCCTCTCAAAAGCTCCTTTTCATCGGAGCGGTTCTCGACACGGCGCAGTTTCGGGTCTATCCTCGAACGGCGAATCCAGGATATACAGGCTTTGATTCCAATCTTCCAGCCGTTATCCCGGGTTTCAGTCAGGTTGACGCTGCTGGGGCTGATGGCTTCCTGCATCCTTCTGGTGCATCACGCCAGGTGGCGGATGCGGGCTCTGCAGTGGGACCTGAAGTTTCAGTGGGCCCAGCATCAGGGCAACCTGTCCGACCATGTCTTGATCTCGGAGGGCACTGCGAGACAATTGCAGTGGTGGCTTACGGACCGCGATTGGGTCAGAGGCAGATCCCTCTCCCTTCCCCAACCGGAGCACGTTGTTGTGACGGACGCGTCCCTCCAGGGCTAGGAAGGCCACTTGGGAGAGGCAGAGATCAGAGGCATCTGGTCTCCGGCGGATTCCCGGCTCCATATAAACCTGCTGGAGCTGCGGGCGATTCGTTTGGCACTGAAAGCGTTCCTCCCCTTTGTCAACGGGAGTGTAGTGCAGGTGTTCACGGACAACACCACCGCCATGTGGTACTGCAACAAACAGGGCGGGGTGGGGTCGTGGACCCTTACCAGGAGGCTCTGCGCCTCTGGCAATGGCTGGAACGTCAGGGCGTGACTCTGACGGTTCAACACCTGGCAGGTTCTCTGAACGCCAGGGCGGACGAACTCAGCCGTCGGTGCTCGATGGATCACGAATGGCGTCTGAACTCGGACGTGGCGCAAGGCCTCTTTCGGCAATGGGGAGAGCCTTGGTTAGATCTATTCGCCACAGAAGAGAACGCGCAATGTCATCAGTTCTGCGCGTTGGAGTTTCCAAGACGGCACTCGCACGGCGACGCCTTTCGGCGCGAGTGGAGTTGCGGTCTGTTATACGCCTTTCCGCCTATACCACTTCTGCCCAGAGTGCTGAAGAAGATCAGGCGCGACCGGGCCCAAGTCATCCTTGTGGCTCCGGACTGGGCTCGAAGGTACTGGTATCCCAAGCTACTCGGCATGTCAGTCGGTCCCCCGATCCGCCTGCCCCTTCAGGAGTACCTTCTGTCGCAGCAACAGGGGACGGTCCTCCACCCGAACCTGTCCAGCCTCCCCCTCCATGCGTGGAGATTGAGCGGCGGCAGTTGAGGCCATTTGACTTGCCTCCTGAAGTTTGTGATGTGATTCTGGCAGCCAGGCGTTCCTCCACGAAATCTGTATACGCCTGTCGGTGGAACAAGTTTGTGGCATGGTGCACAGCAAAGGCTGTGGATCCTCTCTGCCCCTCTTTCTGAGGTTCTTCTCTTCCTTCTTTCTCTTGCCCAGCAGGGCTCTGCTCTGGGCACTATCAAGGGCTACCTTTCTGCCCTTTCAGCCTTTCTGATGCTGCCTGATCAACCTTCTTTGTTCAAGTCCCCCATTGTAACGAGATTCTTGAAGGGCATCACACACATGTATCCACCTGTTCCGTTTGTGATGCCTCAGTGGGACTTGAACCTGGTTCTAACATTCTTAATGTGGGCTCCCTTTGAGCTGCTTCATTCTTGTCCTCTTCGTCTCCTGACTTTAAAGACGGCTTTCCTGGTTGCCATCACCTCTGCCAGGAGGTTGAGTGAGCTCCAGGCTCTTTCTGTCAAACCTCCTTTCATGTCCATTCATCCAGATAAGGTGGTTCTGAGAACTAGGCCTTCTTTCCTGCCCAAAGTTGTCTCTGCTTTTCACATCGGGCAGTCCATCACCCTCCCTTCCTTCTTCCCGCCTCCGCATCCTTCAAAGGATGAAGAGCGGCTCCATCGTCTGGACCCAAAACGTGCGCTTTCATTTTATATGGATCGCACACGCCAGTTCCGGGTGGATGACCAACTGTTTGTTGGCTACGTGGGTGCGAAGAAGGGACGGGCGGTACATAAACGGACCATCTCTCGGTGGGTCGTTCGTTCTGTGCATCAAAGCGTGCTACTCTTTGGTTCGGAAGGAGCCTCCTGTTGGGCTGAGGGCCCATTCCACTCGGGCCACGGCGGCTACTACTGCCCTGGGCCGGGGAGTCCCCTTGCAGGATATTTGCTACATGGGCCTCGCTGCACACCTTTGCGAGGCACTACTGCCTGGACAGTCCAGTCCGGAGGGATGGCTTCTTTGGCCGTTCTGTCCTCCAGGACTTTCTGGTGTAGAATGTATTGGTTCGCAGACCCTCCACCGGGGTTGGTATTGCTGGGGTATCTATTCTAAGGTAAGGAATCTAATACTAACGCGTTTCTTTCAGATGAACAAGTTACTTACCTTCGGTAACGATATATCTGTAAGAAACATTAGTTAGTATTAGATTCCTTACCGACCCACCCATCCTCCCCGTTTTGCGAACTGATACCTAGAGTTAGGGACATCCCTTTCAGGGCCCTAGTTTCAAATGGCACCAGTGTTGGTTCTCACATGGCTCTGCGTGTTCTGGCGCGGAAAAGCTGTGTGCAAAGAACTGACGTCAGCGCGCGGAGGCGGCGTCTATATACTCCAGCGACGTCATCACGGCGCACGACGCCGACGACTGACGCGGAGCCGCAGGGGACGCCTGCAGACGACGCCTACCGACGCGCAGGGGTACTGCTACGCAAAAGTTTCCGGATCCAGACTGACGCCTGGGGATATTCTAAGGTAAGGAATCTAATACTAACTAATGTTTCTTACGGATATATCGTTACCGAAGGTAAGTAACTTGTTCTTCAGGGTGATGTTTGATTGTTCATATATTATGTGATTCCTGGACCTAGTAGAAAAATATGTAAGCGCTTCCCAAAGGATGAACCCCCCCCCCTCCATTTTATAGAAATGCAAGTTCTCACCGTCCTACAAACCGTTAAATGATAGGACTGCAGCCAGATGTGAAAATATGATTATCTGTTCTATTGTTGCATTTCTTCCAGATTGTGGATTTCCTAAAGAAAAAAGATGATTTTGTTGACTTAATTATAAAGCACATCGGAACGTCTGCTATTATGGATTTGTTACTGAGATTACTTACGTGTATAGAACCTCCACAACTCAGGCAAGATGTGCTAAATGTAAGTGCATTTTGAATTTTGTTCAATTGCAATAAATGTGGAAGTCGTTGGTTGGATGTTAGTTATGACCAATGCTTAAGCCTATATAAAAAGCAAGTAAAATGGAAGTACACAACTATGTGATCCAAATGAAATGGAGAATATCTAGGATACGGAGTACTTCCCCTCAGTACTGTGCTTTGTTGAGATCCTCCTGCTTTCACTCTTAAGTTCCTTATCTAACATGGCCCTTTTGCGCAACCTTTACTCCATGTTCTTATAGTGATTCAATTTACAGTAGATTTATTTTTCTGAAATTGCCTTCTTCACCTTTTTCACCATCGTAAGTCTACCTCCTTGACACCTTGGTCCTCTTCCACCTTTTTAACAATATTCTGGTAACATGTGATATTCTTCTTTGGTAGTTTACTTTTCTTTACAAGTTGTGGAGTTGCATTTACTAACTCACTGGTTTGTACTTTTACCAGCAGAGCCAGAGGTTTTTCTAGTGCCCACTCCTGCATCTCTTGTACTGTGGCTTTGTGCTAATAATAAAAGACTAGAAATGTCCACTTCTCCATGGAGTGAACTATTCACATACATGGTGAGTCACACCTCTGTGCTCTGCATAAAGCCCCTCTTTCAAAGTGAAAGCTAGGTTCCACTTTAAACCTGTCAAGGTGTCGGACAACTTGACTTGCTCGCAGAGCCGTTTCATTATAAATAATTGGAACAGCTTTGGCGGTATTGGAATGATTTGAAGGTCCCACAGCCCTGCACTGTTGATGAGGTGTGAGGAGGGAATAGTCTGCCTCTCCATGGAGGGTACTAGATTTTAGTTGGACTTTTGGGTGGCTTCTTGAGGTGTCACCCTAGCTCAATTTTCTGACCTTATTTTCTGAGGATGGACCCTTTTTAGACCACGTTATCACCTCTAACGTGGTAGATTTAGACACTGGCATGTTCATTTCTTGCTCCTGTATAATGGATGCTGATCACAAGGCACTGCGGTTTCATTTCTTAGAGAAACATATATTTTTATTGGCACTCCACTTTTAGTTTGAAGAATCTCCCATTTTGTGAAACGTCAGCCCTCTTTATTTGTGTGTTTGAGAAAGATACAAGTGCCTTAGAGTTTGGAGTGTAGATAGACTGACGTTTGTTCTTGCCAGAAGGGGAGCACCCCTAAGCATAACGAACATGAGCTGGTGCCTGCTGTATTTATCTCTTGCTCCATTTCTGTTCCTTGGACCTGCAGTGGTATAAGAACTTCAGATGATGGCGCAGAACTGCCAATCAATTTGTCCACATGCTGAATACTGTGAAGGAAGGCACCTTGACAGATTTTTCACCTGTCCGGTTTTCTCCTTCTGCCCCAGTGTTCACCAAGTTAAGTGAGTGTAACAAAGGATTCTCTGACACTGCCAGTATCCCTTGCTGACATTTCAGCATGGACACAGACCTGCATAGCTGCCATGGTTTCAGATGGCCATGTGACATTTTTATAATTTCAATGAAATTAAGTGACATTTCAACGACTTTGAGTGACACATTCTCGCGAGCAAAACTCATGCAATAAAGACGGGGGAAAAGTTCTAAATATCAGAAATTACAGCCATTTGAGCAACAAGAACTTCTTGAAACTGCTGCAGAGCACCAGAAATGGAAGGACACTAATCCTAGTGCTCCCCCCTATAACCTGACTGTACTGTAAACTAATGCATAACCATGATATTAAACAATTTTTTTTGGTAGCAGTACTTAAGTTCTGTGTACATATGCTGACACATGCACAGTTAAATACGCAAATACTTATTGGCTGCAACAGATAGAGCAGAGAGCCCTAGTGGCAAAACACGCACCGGCACCCTGTAGTCTGAAGAAAATGCCCTCAAGTGATTAGTACTGGTACCCAAGAAGGATGACCAGACAGAGCAGCCCTGCAGCCAGTGCTGAGATTATTACTGTGAGACTGTCTGAATTTGAAATGAAATCTCAGATCTTACAGATCACGTAAACCTCGAAGATGATGAGACCGACCAGCGCCTGCAGATTTTACTGTCTCAATTAACAGATCTCCGTTCATCTGCTATGTGTGGTGGCGTGCTCCGCTCTGTGAAGTAAGTTACAACTGTCATCATCATGAGTGGACAGGGGGCCTCTGAGGAATCACGCGAGTCATATCGGACCCCCTCCCCCGCCTAACCCAACAGTGCCGAGTAAGCAGCGAGAGCTCTGATAACTGTCACGCACTGACCGGTGGTCTGTGATAAACCCAGTTAGTACAATGGAGCCCAGTGATAAGGATGGCGAGACAGAGCAGCCCTGCCTACAGATCACGCTGTTGTACGTGGAATTAATGTTTCTGATCAGACTCTGCGACTACAAAAAGTGCGGTCGCTCAAGAGTCGGAGGCTAACTGCTAGCAGCCCCTCACCAGAAGAGCCCCAATTGCCTTCCGCCGCCCTGATTCACACAGGCGCCGCACGTCCCGCCCGCTGATCAGATACAATCGACGATCAGCCTCCGACTCTTGAGCGACCGCATGGACCTCAGCCACCCACGCTTCCCTGCCTGGGTATCACTCACTGACTCCATCGACAACCCTGTCCTGATGACGATCCCGACTAAAGGGGATCGAAACGCCGTCGACTCTACAGCATAAACTATATGACGCATATCACGCTTTGTGCTCCTGTTTAAATTTCTACAATCTTGTTTTAAGTGATTACAACTTGTTTTTGTGGAGCTATTATTTGATGTATATACTTGAGTTTATGCGTCGATCACGCTGTTCACTTTAGCACTTGCACCTTCACTATCACCAATTGTATATAGCACCTCGCACCAAGTGCCACTAAGTTGTCACATGATCTGCTCTGTACAGTGCTGTTTAACTGTATTGCCATGTGAAAGACCTTTCCTTGTGTTCATTGGTGAATAATACTGCCTTTTTCAAAAAAATTCCAGTGACTCCTTGCTCTTTCTTTTTTGTAATGCAAATTGCATACATTATTTAAATTGCCTTTACATGATACCTGTTGGGAATTGTTTCTGCTTACACGACACACCCATCCCAACGTGGTTTATGGGTCCTCTCCTGTTGTTCTTACACACAGTCTAGCTAAAGTGTGCACTCCTTTATCGCTCTTAAATCAAAGTTAATTTTGTAATCGGTTCTTTTCTGCCTATAATTCGGTAGTCATCTACCCCCAGAAAATAGTTGACTACAAAGAGGTCTTGCTGGAGATATTTGGTGCAATATCAGGTCCCCATGTTGTTCCTTTGGTCCCTTTAGCGCTGCAGGGCCCTTCAGTTGGACTTCTGCCAGCTTTTCTGGCACCAAAGTAGTTTGCCTTCGCAAAACCCACGACCTGGCTGTAATAAAGTCCTGGACTGATGTTTACTGCATAGCCAAGATTCACAGTGGTTCCTTGTATGCCAGTGCAGAGACTCAGCTGGCACCTAAAACTGAATGGACGTTGGCCCAAACAAGGCCTATGCCATACTAGAAAATGACATAAATGCAACTGGTGATTGGAGGCAGATTTTGGTCCTCTTCCTCGGTTATGATCCCAGCACTGGCAGATTAATTTTGTTTTTAGTTCGAATTCAGATCCAGTTTAAGAGGCCCAATGTGCTTTAAGACACGGAGGAGGGGTGACTGTTTGCTCCATCCACTCATTAGTATCAATCATTGTTGGTAGTCTTAAAAATGCCAGTGACCTAGACACATCTTGGGAAACAAAGCCACGCTTGCTACCTTGACCAACAGTGGAAGGAACGCTTTGTTTTGCAGCGTGAACCGTTTCTGGATTCACATGCTGAGCATATTTCCTCCATCTAGTGATTGAGTCCAGAACTTTCCAACCTTTATTCTTGTTTGTAGTCATTTCTCTTTCTTTTGTTTTTGATGTTGGGTGCAGACGGATCTGCCCATTTGATGCTTCCTGTGACTTTGTAACTCCTCCTCTGGAAGCTCTCCCCTTTTTTCGCCATTTTTAGATTCTTTTTATCTGCTGTTGGATCTGGAAGCTTGCTAAAGGAGCTAAAATGCTGAGAAGAAGTTTGAGGCAGAAATTCTAAAGTTTCATCGGGGGAGAAAACACAAAATTGGATCACGACCAGTGAACAGTATTGATCGACCTTAGAGTGCCTGATAGAGGAACTACTTGGAGGACCTAGATAGAAGACATTTTTCCAGTTTTGTTTCAACTGCTGCCACAAGTTCTCACAAAAGGACAAACATCCGGTTTGCAATCTGTTTATCCATCGACCTCAAGAGCGAGGATTGCAGCGCTTGGTAGGCGTTCACACCAAAGACCATAAGGGAGAGAGTGGGAGAGACAGAGACAGATGGGCTTATCACAGCATGCAGGGCAAGTAGACTATTTCGTCCATAAGACCTGCTTCTCTCCAGCGAGGAAGAGGACAATGTACTTGAAGCTGAAGGAGAGGTATTATAACATGAACGAAGTATCAGACATTGATTGAGCGCCCAAAAACCACAGAAGTCTGAGGTAAGTTGTCCTAGAAATAAAACACAGTTTCGAAAATCGGACTGGACTGTCGCAGAGAACTGCGGCTTCGAAAATAAAATAACTGCTTGGAAACCCTGACAAAAAGATCCTCTCTGAATCCCTGAACGAGACTCTTGAAAGAAGTGCCGATAAGCTAAAGATGTCGAAAGACAGCCACAACAAGGGGCTTTGATGTTGACAGGCTGCAAGCAGAAAAACTAAGCTGGTTATCTGAGACCTCAACGAAGGGCTTTTCGAATGACTAATCGATGCCGGAAAGACAGGCGAATCTCAATGCCGAGGACAAAACGGCAGAGGTAGAACGAATGTGAAATGGCCTCGTTAATTCAAAAGACAAGAGCTATTACTGAAAGTCTGAAAGCGTTCTGCATCCCACAAAAAGGGTTGACGTTAAAAGAACATTAAGACCTGAAGGAAATAGAGTAACTTGAACCTCCTTATTCCAGAACCCCAGGAAGAGGAGGAAGAGTTGTATAATGAAGAAGAGGAACATTTGGAAGAGGTATATCAAGGTTTCAGAGACTAAGTATGCAGATCAGTGGCAGAATCTGGAGACTGCCTCCCCAGAGGAAGAGGTAGACAGTTACCCTTCACCCCCGGATTATATGGGCATACAATCCGGTAATAAAACATGCTGCAGATAAATATGGGGTTCAATTAGAGGAAGAAAATCCACATTGATGTTTTTATTGGAAACCCTAATACGGGTATAAACTAAATCCGTTTCTTCCCATGCTTCCTAGTATTTTAGATAAGGAAAGAGGCATTCAAAGAGCCTGCTTCTTGCCGGGCTGTAACTTCACAAGCTGAAAGTGCTCTTTTGCATGGTTCCCTCCCACGTTTTACCTTATTCTGATGCACTTTGAATGAATGTGCTCGAAGTTCCTGCTAACCAGGTTCCCTGGCCTGGTTTTTCCCACAACTGTACCTTTGTTACCCAAATTGGCCCACCTCTGGCCCACATAGAAGTCCCTTGTAAAAGGTACCAATGGCATTTTGACCAGGTAAGGTCTCTAAGGGCTGCAGCATGTATTATGCCACCCTAAGAGACCCCCTCACTAAACACATGCACACTGCCACAGCAGCCTGCTTGTTTTGGTGCAGATACAAGTGAAGTCGACCTGGCACACATCACTCAGTGCCATGTCTGCCAGCACTGCATGAGGCATAGGTAAGTTACCTACAGCAGGCCTGACAGCCCTAAGGCAGGGTGCATTATACCACTTGTCAGGACATAATTGCATATGCAGATATTCCCCTTTAGTGTCGAAGTCCATTCTTAGACTTTATAAGTGCGTAGTGAATCCATACGGAGTATATAGGCTAGGAGCTTGTCAATGAGAGTTCAACAGATCAATGATGGCTTCACGGAATCCCAAGATGTTTGGTACCAATCATCTCAGTACTGAGCTCACACTGATGCCATTATTGGATCATTAATAAATGCCCTAGGAGGGCACCTCAAAGGTGCCCCCTAAAAACCTACCAAACCTCTAGTGTGTGCCTGACTGGTTGGTCTGCACCAGCCTGTCACGCCTGACCCCCTGAGGTGGGAGACTTGTGCTCTTATGCGTCACAAATAAATCCTGCTCTGGGTGGAGGTGCTTAACACCTACTCGCCCAGCAGGAACAGCATTGCAGGATGGTGAGCCTACGAGGCTTCCTGCCCTTTCTAATGCTGATCAGGGCCTCTCCATCAGTGGAGATGCCCACCCGACCAAGCCCCACGTTTGGTGCAAGTTCAGCAGGAACTTTAGTAAGCAGGAGAGATGTTTCCCCCCTCAGCCAGGACCACCCCTAAGGTGTTCTGAGCTGATTTGACTTTGAAAATCCACAATAGCCAGAACAGATCCACAATTCCTACCTTAGGTTCTTTCACATAAACCAATCTATTAAAATTCTGGGTTTCTTTCAAAACCCAATGGATCATGCAGAAAGAGCTCGTCACTCATTAGATGCTCAACTAGCAGTAAAGTACGATATGAAAAAAAACAGACCTGCAGGAAAACATAACAGCTTTTTGTCTCGCTCACAGATAAAGATATGGACAAACCAATGACTAAAGGCACAGTGGGCAGGTGAATCTCTTGGACAACTTAATGTTGCATAAATAAAGCTGGAGACAAATTATCTTCAAAGGCTCACTCAACAAGAAAAGGAGCAGCAGCTATTGCCTTTCTAGCAAACGCACCATTCCAAGATATTTGTTTAGCAACCACATGGTCATCAACTAATACTGTCACACAGAAGTACTATGTGGATGTATAAATAAATAAATAAAGAAGCTCAGGTGAGACAGAAGCTATTAAAACACTTATTTTCAAAGCTAAACCCATCTTCAACTCCACGACCTCTCTTAGACTAATACTGCTACATAATCTACGTACAGCCTGTAAATCCAGAAAACATTCACACTGCAAAACAAATAGTTTCTTACCTATAGGTATAGTTTTGTAGCTTGAAGAATTTTCTGGATTCTCAAGTGACCCAGCATCCTCTACATAGAAGTTCAAAGAAACGAAACAAAAAAAAACTAAAATTGCCTACATAAGGTGGGAGCTTCTATAGGCGGAGGCACAACGTCACAGCAAGCACCAAATGGGCAGATCCGTCGATGCCCAACTAAAGCAATAGAGAAAGAACTAAATCAAGAAAATTTGGAAAATTCTGGACCCAACCACTAGATGGCGGAATAATGCACAGCATGTAAATTCAGAAAATTCTTTAAGCTACAAAACTACACCTACAGGTAAGCCATTCATTTGCAGTTGGGGTTTGGAGGGCATCTGGCGTACTAGAATTTAAATCTCTCTGAGACAAATGTATTGATTATAATTGTTAACCCAGGGCAAGCGTCTTCTGAGCCATTGCCAATAATAAGTCCTTACCAAATCCCCTTATGGCTGCATGATCTAAGCCATTCCTATGCCAGTCAGTCTTTTGATCTGTCTTACACTTCCCCCGATCCAGAGATCCTCACGAAGTGCCCTACAACAGAGAGCCAGATTGTTCAAGTTTCAATAAGTAAGACTAATCCATATTTTGTTCTAACCAACCCTACACATGGGAAATCGATAATAAGCAAAGAATGTTTTCTTCAGCTAGACTAGCACTGGGATCTAGTAATGCGGTTTGCCTTCTTTTGGTACATGACCAACATTTGCTGGCCACCCTGGAGGACCTCACGGCTTCACTAGCAACATCTAAAGATAATGGTCCGGACACAGCCTAGTGGGTGCTCTGAGCTGTCCTACACACTACGGGCTGCAATAGCAGAGCTGTTGGTACCAGTGCTGTGCTCAAAAGGCATGCCTGGATGTAATAAACCAGGTTTCCTAAAGATGTGCAAAATGTTATTCATGGACGTACCAACTTGTGGTTCCAGGCTATTTAGGGAATATGCTAATTTGGTTCTAGAATGATTTAATGATAGTCATGTCGCTGCACAGTCCTCGGTTTTCTTGCCAGCTCTATCTTTACCCCCCATTACAGAATATTCAGGGGCTATTCCATGCAGCTAGCTTGTGGTCTCCTCCATCCATGCCAACCCATACCATAACCAACAGTCCTTTCGAGGCCACGGAGTGGCTGAAACCTTTCAGGGTAGCAGTCCTCAATTCATTCTTCCCTACTATAGAAGCAACCAAGTCTCCTTACCATGCCCTCCTGTCTCAGTCAATTGGAGGCAAAATATGCCAATTTCGACCTGTGCTGGAGATGCATCATGTCGGGCAGGTAGGTCTTTCAAACTGTTAGAGGCTATGAACTGCCCTTCATTTCCTCATTGCCTAGCATTCCTCACACACAACAGCAACTTTGGCAGGAGCACACTGCAATTCTTTTGCTGCAAGTCTACCTTCTGTTGTCCTAGAATGTCATTGAACAGGAAACATATTGGGAGGGGAATGCTACTAATTATTACTTCCTTAAAAAACAGGATGTAGCACTCACATTTATTTTGAAGCCCTATGAGAGTGAACTCTTTCTGCATGGTTGCCCCCACTTACTGCTGATGTACTTTGACTGAGTGTGCCCTGGGCTCCTGATAATCAGGTACCCAGGGCCTATGTTTTTTCCCTAAAACTGCTTTGAAGCCTAAACCCAATTGGCATATCTGGCCTCAGGTCAGCCCCTGGTAAATGTTACCACAGGTACCCAGGGCACTGTGACCAGGGGGAACAAAAAAACAAACACACACCACCAGGCCTTCTGTGCCTGCCCTTTTGAAGATGGCAGGCACTGCCCCACACACACTTGAAGTGGATGTTTTGTGGCCTAATACAGTTGCCTATACAAATTTGATAGTTGGTGAATTTTAAAATGCACCCATAACAGTGATACATTCACAGTTGCTTTCTTTTTTGAAAAAGCACATCTACAAGGTAATCAAGTTGTAAGAGCACGCTCAATAGCATGTACAATGCTCTGTAGCTGAAACTGTTTTTTTTGTTGGATTTTTTTGCAGCCAGGACCTCTAATAGATCTAGTTATCTGTAGTATTGTGTTCATAGCATTTTTGGCTCTAGATAAACATGATGTTCATACTGCTATCTAGTATTTGATTTGAATGTTGCATATTTTTGTTTGATGGCATCTTTTTGAGTCCAAGATACACTGTGACCCTTCCATTAGCGGACATTCCTTATGGGCAAATACTTTTTTTTTTTTTTACGTACATTTTGTTTGTTCAGGTCTACTAGCATATGGAATTCACAGCCATACAGAAACAAAAGGAAGTTCATACAACTTGCAGTTCTATGCATAGGCAAATCTACATTTCACGTCACAGTAGCGCATCAGGTATAATGAATTAGAAATGTCACTGAGTAAACAGTCTCATATTGCAAAACTTGTTATTATACATCTAATTGTAAACTATTGCAACTTGAACTAGAATTATCCACCCCCCCCCCCCGAGTCACTGGCATCCTATGTAAATGTGATTATAACTGAGGGTGAGAGAATCTCACTTAATACAGTGTTAATAATAATAATATACTTGTACGTGCTCCTAGGAGATAAAACAATGCAAATTATGATAGACGGATTCTTCTAAGGTAACTAGTGTCGGTGTGGGAGGTGTAGTTTCTACCCGAGATATTGGGATAGCCAATGGATCTATGGTTTTCAAAGCTTCCAACAGCTGGTCCCCATTCAATAGAGATGGGAATCTTGCTTGGGCCATGATATTCTTCCTGTCTAATCGCGCTTTCTGCGGTATTTCATTGAGTCATTTCTGCATGCCATGAAAGTCGTGTGGGAGGGGGAGGCAGATTTCCATCTCATGATGATGGCGCGTTTTGCTATTAAAATGGCCATTTCCGCAAATCTATAGTGGACTTTCTGCCCTTCAGGGCACCTATGCAGGCCCAATATGCAACTGTGATGTCGACCATACATCAGTATCAGTGATTTCTTGTATTCTGTATAGTATTGTGTGCCAGAATTCTTTTAATTGCGGACAGCCCCATAACATATGAAGTAGATCAGCATCAGCCACCTGACCTAGCGGACAAGGGAGTTGCGCATTTGGGAATCTAATATTAAGGTTATGTGGTGTGAGATATGCCCTGTGTAAAATCAGGTATTGTGTATATATATTTAAATTTAGCATTCCTAGACACTTTCTTAGGGAATGTCAGTATGGACACCCACTCTGTATCTGTGAGGTCCTTGCCCAGTTTCACAGCCCACTTCGCTCAGTATGGAGTTAGGGAGATCCAGGAGTGTGCCCTGATACCCCTATATAACCAACGGGTTAGTTGGCGTCTTTCTCCCATGAGGTGCACTGCATGGACCAGTTCGTGGGTAGGGAGTTCAATCACTTCATGGGACCAGCAGCGCCTACCGTAATGAGAAATAGTGTTGGGGAACCCCATTAGTGCGAGCGAAGTTATCGTGGTCTACCAGCATTCTGTCTACAAATAGTGTTCCAATTGACGTCACCCATTCCTGTGTCCAATGGGACACAATTATAAGAAAGTGGCTCTATATATACTGGACCAAAGTAAGGTACAATGTGTATAGAGTCCCCAATCTCCTGAGGTATAGCAGAGAAAGTCAGATATGACCTTACTCTCTAAGGTGGCAGCTTGGTCGAGCAGTAACGCAGTAGCCAAGGACATTGTAAAGCATTTCTTTAACACACTGTCAGCAAAAGGTTTCACACACTCAAGAACTGAACTCTTAGCCAATTGTTTTTATATCAAAAGATATAGTTTTATTTTAGGACCAACAGGTATCAAAATATACTTTTCTCAATATGAATGACTTCAGGCAGTTACTTTGCAGAGAGGCAATAGACTTTGTAATTACAATAGCTACAGTGGTTGCAATAGGCAACACAATTCTAAAGACAATTTAACATTTAGCTCAATAGGTTTTTCTACATTAATGCAGTTGATTTCTTTAAGGATTTCTTTTCTAACTGCAAGACTGGATCCTAGATTCAGTCGCGGGACTTACGCTGTAAATAGTTAAGTAAAAGGTTTTGGTTACAGTTGTGATTTTTAAAGAATATAAATGTATTTTCAAAGTTGACACTCAGAAACTTTTCGGTGAAAAACTGGCAAAGTTATCCTTTGGAAGGAAATTAAAGCCACAGGTGAAGTAGGTTCTCGTTACGTTTGTAATCCAGTGCTGGACTCCTAGGTTCAGCACTCGGAACTCTACCTAAGTAATTACGTTTTAGTATGTGGTACGATTTTTAAAGAATATTTGCAGTTTGCAAAAATCGACACTTAAAAGAAATTTCACAGAAAAACAGTCAATGGTTTCCTGTGGAAGAAAATTCAAGTTACTGGTAAGTACAGTTAGGATTACTTTTGCGGTTCAGTACTGGGCTAAAAGGTACAGTACTTGCTACTCTCCTGATCACAAGTATTTCGGAATTCGTTATTCGGCTGATTTTAGATGAATATTTTAAAGTTTCAAAACTCCACACTTATAAGAAAATTAAATGAAAACCAGTGAATGTTAGCCTATGGAAGGAAAGTTAGTTATTAGCTCGACTGATGGAGTTAAGGTTCTGGGCATAGACTCAGGGGTCTCCCAGGGTTGGAAAGGTACAGTAGTTGCACCCTCAGCGGCACAGGGTAGGGGGCCTTTGGTTGGTGACTGTAAGCAAGCAGGCCACGCGGCTTTGGGAGCTGAGCTCCTGGTCACTTACTCAGGGCAAGTGGGGAAGTAGAGTAGGTCAGTTGTTGCACTCCCAGCGGCACTCTGGCGGCAGGGTGCAGGGTGCTTTTGAGCCGTCGGGCGCTCAATGTTATCCAATGGGAAAGTTAAAAAGTGAACAAAGGCTGCAGGCTCGGGGATGGAGATGCTTCAGGTGCGACCACCACTTCGAGAGCTAAGTTGGGATCTTAGAGAAGAGGTAGGTACTCCAAAGGAGGGCACAGTGGGCCGCAGGGCTCCGGGTGCAGGGGTGTCTTTTGGTGTCGGGAAATCTTACCCTCGGCTGGTCGCGGTTGATGGTGTCCCTGGTTCTGAGGCTGAAGGCATCTGGTTCGTCGAGGAGGGTCTTTGGGCACTGGACTGCGGGTCCCAGTTGCTGGGGGACGTTCTCGTGGTCTTGGGTCACTCAGGCACACGCCGGGCTTGGCGGGTGCAGAGTAGGCTGGATTCGCGGTTCCTGGCTGGCACCAGGGGTATTGCTGTTGGAGCTGAACCACTGCTCATGGCAGTCCCAGTCTTTTGGAAGGTTCAAGGCAGGCCGGTCCTCCGGGGTTTTTGAGGTTGCTGTTCGTAGGAGACGCTAGAGTTTCACAGAAGCAGGTTCAAGGATTAACAGGCCTGTAGGGTTCTGGGGCCAAGTCAGTGGACGTCGTCCTTTTGTTAGCAGCTGCGCAGCAGGTCTTCTTGTTTCTTGGTCTTCTTGTTGTTGCAATCGGGATCTGAGGAAGGAAGGTTCAGGGTGCCCCTTAAATACTAAATTTAGTGGCGTTACAGGTAGGGCAAGGGCAGGGACCAATGGGTCCATGTCCTGGGTGGGTACACCCCCTAGCCTGCTCTCTCCTGTGGGAGGGGGGCAGGAGCCTAGCTGTGATTGGGCAGGGCTCCCCATCTTCAAGATGGCCGGAGCCCGGGGTCGTGCTTCACCTCGCCTCTCCCACCTGATGGATGGAGTTGGCACAGGCTGGCACACCCCCCCTCCTGATGTAGGGTTTCCCACCAGTCTTCCCGCCAGAGAGGGGGTCAGAACTGGTGGGGACCAGTTGCTGAGTACAGCAAATGGTCTGGAGAAGCTCACAAAGGCGTAATGCCTTTTAAGCTACCCCTGCCCATCCTGGGGGAGGAGGCTTAGTACCTAGTCGCAGGATGTGCATTGTTGCAGGCCCAGGAGAGCGAGGGCTCTCCACCCAGGAGTCCAGCAACATGTCTACTGTGGGGCAGCCTCTCAGACATCTCTAAGATACCCTCTGTAGTGCATTTTACATTAAATCCCACCACACTGGCATCAGTGTGGGTTTAATGTGCTGAGAAGTTTGATATTGAACTTGTCAGTCTTCAGTGTAGCTATTACGGTGCTGTGGAGTTTATAATGACAACCTCCCAGCACTATATACTCCTAATGGCATCACTGCACTTACAGTGCCCAGGAATGGCCCTGGGTACTGTAGGGGCACAGGGCTTATGCACATGTGCCCACACCACTGGCATAGGGAACCCAGCTAGAGGGGTGACTGAGATATGGCAGGGCAGTGGGTTTTGTGGGCATGGCACACAGGGATGTGTGCCTTGTCGACTCTTTGTTTAGTTCTGTACTTACCCATACACTGCCTTTGCAGGCTGAGTGTCTGTCAGGGTACAGGGCTCCTAAGAGTGACACAATAAGTTCTGCAGCTTTTAGGGGTCTTCTTGTCACCATGCCCTGGGTACCCAGGGTACCATTTACTAGGGGCTGACAGGTGGCCAGAGGTGCCAATTGGGTTTGTGTTTCAACACCGTTTTTAGGGAAGGAACACGGGCCTTGGGCACCTGGTTGGCAGGAGCTCAGGGCACACTCAGTCAAAGCACATCAGCAGTTCATCAAAAAGGGGGGCATTTCTCACTGGGGGGTGGGGAGGGGAGGGGAGGGGAGTAGAATGAGTTTTCCTGCTAGTAGGATGTTGTAGGTACCACACGTCCTGCAGTGTCTATCCCGCAGGCCAATCCTGAAGAAATTCTGCATTTTTAGTGGATACAGCTCCCCGGACCGTGGGTGATAGCAGGCCAGTGAGGTAGGCATTTTATTCATAATTAGGGACATAGACGCTGCCATGAACTATTGGCATACCATCCAGCCTACCCTACAGGAATACATAACATCCAGCTGTATCTATACGCTGGTCCTCTAGAACAAATGGTACTCCATGTCTGACCCAAATAAGTGAACCCCTAGCAAAGGCTGAGTAGGATGTATTAAATATTTGGCCTTTCCTCTTCTTCCACATTTTGGCCACTTCCGGATTGGTGAGATGTGTTTCTTGATTAAAGGCTATTTGCACTTTCCTTCTATTCTGTTAGGCATAAATACGGTGATGCTTGTGAACTGATCCCATTCCCTGCATATTCCATGTCAATATTTTGTATTTACCCAACCCAGCCATTTTTCATCAAACCGATACAAAGATAAATGTAGGAAAGCACGAAAGATGCATCATATCGTAGAGAATAGGGTGAACCTGGAACATGTAAACCCCCCAATAAACTACAAACTTAATACTCGGGCCAACAGTTAAACTATGTTGGTCCAAACTTTCCCCATAACCTACAAATTCCAAATGGTTATACAATGCAGTGAATGACTTTATAGGTCCGGACGGAGCTACCCTCATGGCGGGACCCTATAGCATAATAAAAATGTAACCGAAATCCAGGGGCGGAAGAGAACGAAGTATTTATACATTGACAATATTTTACTTCCCACTATACGGCTTGGTCAGTTCTTTAAGCATAACAGTCCATCGTGCGCCGATCTATTGTGGCTTTACCCAAATAAGTCTATCTGAAAGAAACACAGTGCTAGATTCCTTACCTTAGAATTACCCCCAGGCGTCACCCTTGGCTGTTGGAAGGTGGCGTGCTGCTCTGCGTCCGTCGTGGTCGCCGAGATGACGTTGCGGCAGCTACTTAGACGCCGCCCTCACGCTCTGACGTCAGTTTTCTTTTTCCGTGCCAGCTAGAGCAGATCCGGAGCGAGTGGTACCCAGAGTCATTTTTTGACAGTGTTTTTGAGACTTTTTGTCTGTTTTTTCGAGTCCATCGACTCATGGTGTCATGTGGATGCCCGGTTTCAATTCTTGTGGAGACTCATCAGATGATGTCAGTGACTGACCCGCATTGCGTGTGTCTCTGCTGCCTGGGGTGTGACCATGACCCCAAGTCGTGCCTTGACTACCAGGCTATGGTGCCGAAGACTTTGGGGAGCGGTCCCGAAAGTTGCTTACAGTCAGGGAGTCTGCTCCGCGCCGTTCAAGGTCCCAGTCCCATGGGAGGTCGAGGGACTGGTCGCGGAGCCATCAACATCCTTCGTCAGGATCGAAGTCTTGACACTCCAGGTCAGGTAAGACTAAGCACAAGAAGTCAAAGCATCATCGCTAGACGACTTTCCCTCGCCAGTTGCGACTGTGGGTGCGGGAGGTGCCTCCCCCGTGCCCCCAGCAGAGCCTACGGTGTTGCCGTGGGCCTACCCGCCTTTCCCGGGTCTGTCGGCGACTCCGGCCCAGCTGCAGGAATTTCTGTCAGCCATGGACTGCCTCTTTGGGCCGTCGATCCCTGCTGGCTCGCCTTCGGGCCTGACTGGGGGTCCTCACCCTTCACTGTCTGCGGCTCTGGCTCGGGCATCGCTGTCCGCTCCGGCACCGCAGGGTCCCAAATGATCCAGGCCTGGATGCCCGTTGACCTAGTTACACCTCTGACGCCTACCAGACCGCCACCACCTCAGACGTCGCCTGTGGCACCGAACGACGTCGCCCCTGGTCTCAGCCCCGACATGGATACGGAGCTGGAACGGCATCTCTCAATGCCGATTCAGACGCCGATGGGACCTCCTTATTTTCGGCCTGTAAATCAGCCTTCGGAGGACAGACTGGGAGGGGTCTGGGGACCCTCTCACAGCTCAGTGTGAGTATGACCTGGACTGAGCAAAGGAACTGTGGGATGCCAGTGGTCTGGACACCTCTCCTGACTTTGGCATGCTCACTCCTCCTACCGTGACTATGGAGGAGGGTGCAAGTTACTCAGTGGTGTTGCCTAGTGCGGCGGAGGCCCTCCAACTTACTACAGTGGCAATCCGGACTAACCTCCTGACAGAAGTCAGCGGCAGTTACCTCTGCGGAGCTACTGCTGCCCTTTAACTGAGGCACTTTCTGACGTACTTTTGGGTACCTGGTTCAGGCCCAACACAGGGGCTCCAGTCAATAGGAATGTGGCCCTACGCAATCGCCCAGTGCTTGGCGACCCCATTTTCCTCTCCCAACACTCCACCCCTGAGAGCTTGGTTGTCCAACCCTCGACATCCCAGAGCGCATTCCCTACCGCACCCCCGGACAGGGAATCCAACAGACTGGACCAATTTGTGAAGAATTTTTATTCGGCCAGTTCAGGGCTGCGGTCTGTGAACACTGCATGCCTCTTGGGTCGTTATTCCCACTCTGTGTGGGATATGGTGGCGCAAGTGCTGCCTCAGTGTCCAGAGGAGGCACGGACAGTGCTCTCAGGCTCTTGCTGAGGGGAGAGATTCAGCCCAGTTCACAATACGATGTGGCCTTGACACTGCCCACTCGCTGGGCAGAGCGATTTCCACGACAGTGGCGCTCCGCCGCCACACTTGGCTGAGGACTACTGGCTTCTCGGGATGTCCATAACACCCTTATGGACATGCACTCTGATAGCATTCGCCTTTTTGGCAACAAGGCAGATAGCGCATTGTAGCGTTTAATGGACTTGTGGGCTACGGCCAATTCCTTGGGCCTTTCGTCCACTGGCTCTCCTCCACTTTCTGCTTTTCGCTCCTATCGTGGTCACGGAGGGGCGCCCCAACACGTTCACTTCAGAGCCGCAGCAGTCAGCGCTGCCGCAGACGTGGGACCCGCAGAGGCGGGTCATCGGGCCAGCTGGCTGGTCAGCCCACTTCCACCCTGGCCACCACTGCCCCAAAACCTTTCTAGTTGGTCTTTCAGGCCCATCAAGCCCCAGTGGGCAGCTGGATTCGCCATCACCTCCCCCACTGTTGCACCATCATTTCGGGCAGGTGGGTTTTACAAATAGTCTGAAGGGGCTACTCCCTCTCCTTCAAAAATACCCCGCCAGCCATGCCACCCCAGTACCACCGCATGTCAGAGGATCATTTGGCACTTCTTCAACAGGAAGTCGTGGCCCTCTTGGCCAAGGGAGCCATCCAGCGCGTTCCTGCACCAGTAGTAGGAGGTGGTTGTTCCCACTACTTTCTGGTGGCCAAGAAGGACAAGGGCCTACATCCTATCTTGGACCTCGGGGACGTTAATCGCTTCCTCCGGAAGGAGAAGATTGAGATGCTAACTCTTGCTCAAGTCTGGTCTGCTCTAGACCCAGGAAGCCTGGATGGTAGCGTTGGACTTGCATGACGCATATTTCCACATTCCCATCTTGTTGGCCCACCCGCGTTTCCTGTGGTTCATGGTAGGCCACAAGCATTTTCAGTGTACCGTGCTCCACTGTGGCCTTTCCAGCACCCCTCGGGTGTTTATGAAAGTAATGGCAGTGGTCTCAGCTCATCTGCGCAGATCAGGGGTCCCAGTCTTCCTCTATATCAACGACTGGTTGTTGAAGGAGGGCTCGCCCCAGCTAGTAGTCTCCCACCTCCAGACTACAACCAACCTCCTGCATTTGCTGCGGTTCTCCATCAATGTGCCGAAGTCGCACCTGATTCCCTCTCCGAAGCTCCACTTCATCGAAGCACTTCTGGATATGACAGTTTCGGGCCTATCCTCCCGAACGGCGAGCCGAGGATATTCAGGCTATAATTCCGATCTTTCGGCCTCTATCCTGGGTTTCGGTTAGGATGACCCTGAGTCTGTTGGGCCTCATTGCTTCCTGCATCCTGCTGATCCCTCGTGCTAGATGGCATATGCTGGCTCTGCAGTGGGACCTGAAGTTCCAGTGGGCTCAGCATCAGGGGAACCTGTCTGATTACATCCAGATCTCTGAGGGCGGTAAGCAGCTGCAGTGGTGGCTCATGAACCAACATTGGGTCCAGAACAGATCCCTCTCCCTTCCCCAACCGGAGCACACAGTGGTGACGGACGTGTCCCTCCAGTGATTTGGGGGGCCACATTGGAGAGGCGGGGATCTGAGCCCCCTGGTTTCTGGCAGAGTCCAGGCTCCATATCAACCTACTGGAGCTGCGGGTGATCCGACTTGCACTGAAGGCATTCCTTCCCTCTGTCAAAGGGAAAGTGTTGCAGGTGTTCACAGAACACCACCGCCATGTGATACTGCAACAAACCCGGCGGGTTGGGGTCATGGACCCTATGTCAGGAGGCTCTGCGCCTCTGGATATGGCTGGAACAGCAGGGCATTTCCCTGGTGGTTCAACATCTGGCAGGTTCCCTGAACGCCAGGGCGGACGAACTGAGCCGAAGGTGCATGATGGATCACGAATGGCGTTTTCACTTGGACGTGGCACAAGGTCTCTTTCAACAGAGGGGAGAGCCCTGGTTAAATCTATTTGCCATCCGAAGAGAAAGCGCAATGTCTGCAATTCTGCGTGTTGGAATATCCAAGGCGGCACTCGCTAGGCGACTCTTCATGGCGAGTGGAGTTGCGGTCTGTTGTACGCCTTTCTGCCTATACCACTTCTGCCCAGCGTGCTGAAGATCAGGCGTGACCGGGCACAAGTCATTCTTGTGGCACCGGACTGGGCTCGAAGAGTTTGGTATTCCGAGCTGCTCAGTAAGACAATCAGTCCCCTGATCCAACTGCCTATTCAGGAGGATCTTCTGTCGCAGCAACAGGGGACGGTCATCCACCTGAACCTGTCCACTCTACACCTCTTTGCGTGGAGATTGAGCGGCGGCAGTTGATTCCTTTTGACTTGCCTCCTGAAGTCTGTGATGTCATTCTGGCAGCCAGACGTCCCTCCACTAAGTTGGTATGTGCCTGCAGGTGGAACAAATTTGTGGCATGGTGCACAGCAAAGGGTGTGGATCTTCTTTCTGTCCCTCTTTCAGATGTTCTTCTTTATTTGGCCCTGTAGGGCTTTGCTCTGGGCACTATCCAGTGCTATCTTTCTGCTTTTCGGCCTTTCTCAGGCTCCCTGCTCAGCCCTCTCTTTTGAAGTCCCCTGTTGTAAATCGATTTCTCAAAGGCATTACTCATCTTTTCCCTCTTATTCTTTTCGTAATGCCACAGTGAGACTTGAATCTGGTTCCTACATATTGAGCCTCTTCACAACTGTCCTCTTCGTCTGCTGACTTTGAAGACTTCTTTCCTGGTTGCCATCACCTCTGCCAGGAGATTGAATGAGCTCCAGGCTTTCTTGTAAACCCCCTTTTCTATCTGTCCATCCGGACAAGGTTGTGCTCAGACCACGTCTATCCTTTCTGCCAAAGGTTGTCACTGCCTTTGACGTCAGGCAGATCATCACATTGCCCACATTCTTCCCGCCTCCGCATCCTTCTAGAGAGAAAGAGAGGCTCAACCGTCTGGACCCAAATAGTGCGCTCTCGTTTTACTTGAACCGCACAACAGTTCCGGGTTGATATCCAGCTCTTTGTTGGCTACGTTGGTGCCAACAATGGTCAGGACGTACACAAGCGGACTATCTCCTGATGGGTCATCTTGTGTATTAAAGCCTGTTATTCTGTGGTTAAAAAGGAACCTCAGTTGGAGCTGCACGCCCGTTCCACCAGGGCGATGGCTACCACTACGATGTTGGGACGTGGTGTCCCCTCACAAGACATCTGTCAGGCAGCTACGTGGGCCTCCCTGCACACTTTCACTAAGCAGTACTGCCTGGACAGCCAAGTCCAGAGAGGCTGCCTCTTTTGCCGTTCTGTTCTTTGTGACCTCCTGGTGTGATCTTAGTTCGCAGACCCACCACTGGGGTTGGAATCGCTGTGGTATCTATTCTAAGGTAAGGAATCGATCACTGCGTTTCTTTCAGATGAACAAGTTACTTACCTTCTGTAACGATATATCTGTTAGAAACATTAGAAACAATAGATTCCTTACCGCCCCATCCATCCTCTCCTTTCTGCGAACTGATTTCTAGGGTTAAGGTCATCCCTTTTCGGACTCTAGTTTCAAGGCACCAGTAGTCAGTATCTTGCATGGCTCTGCGTGTCTGTTGCTGAAAGTTGTGTACAGAACTGATGTCTTCGCGCGAGGGCGGCGTCTATATAGCTGCTGTGAAGTCCTGTCAGCGATCACGACTCCAAAGACTGATGCGGAGCTGCATGACACCACCTTCCGACGCGCAGGGGTACTGCTCACGAAAACTTTCCGTATCCAGTCTGACGCTTGGGGGGTAATTCTAAGGTAAGGAATCTATCACTACTAATGTTTCTTACAGATATATTGTTACCAAAGGTAAGTAACTTGTTCTACAGCACATGTGGGATATTTTCGTGCGATGAAGAGCTTCTGGGGGTAAGGCCCCGGGGTTGACAGTGTCTCTGTGGCATGGATGGAGTTAGCCTCAAGTGTTAAACAGTAGATCAAGGAGTGTATGCTGTGGTTGTGTGCGCGATAAAGTAAAGTAGCCCGTATCAGACCTCCAATCGATTCATGGGATGTAGCATTCTCCACATTTTCTTATAGCGGGAACGATCAATTCTCTGATCCAAACCCCACAGGTGCATATGTGCAGTAGATGGAGAGGGAGCCTGGCAGTAGTGTATTTGACAAATGACGATGCTGGGAGAGGCGCACCAGCCACCCACAGCACCCCGAAGTAGCACCACCGGGCAGGAACCAGATCTTGCCCGCAGCGATAGTGGCACTAGTGGGCCTCCGATACAGCATCAGAGCACAGCCGGTGAGGATGTCTGACTCTGGAGCAGTATAGAGGGCGCACTCATGGCCGCAAGATCAGAAGGCGCCTTCCCTCAAGCCCTGGACAGCGGTAGCACCCAAGCCAGCAGGGTTGTGCCAGGGGGCTCCTCGTTCACCTCCTCATTCAGGCAGCAGGTGAAATGTAGGCTATGTTTGCATGCGGGCTCTGCTGAGGCCTCCCACTGATCGCGGCCCAGGTACAGTGATGGCGCAGTTAGGCCTGAGTAGAATACTCGTTGCAACAGTGGGGTAGATGGCTGGCCGATAAGTCAAAGGGGCCCCAGGTGGTCAAGTGCTCAGTGGCGGATAACGGCAGTCTCAAGGTGGCCCGGATGGCCCGAGGGCAGCAACAGGGCCAGGGCCCCCCACTCATCTTTTCTGCTGCACTGTAGTGTGGTAACAGTCCTGGCGTGCTCCAAGAGGCCTCCAACCGGGCACGGCCCTGTCTCGATAATGGCGCAGATAGGCCCCTGCTATGTTTCTGCCTCGCAGTCATGGATAAGGCTAGTTCGGAACCAGGCAAGGGTGCCTGCACACAGGAAAAGAAGGCTCCTCTGCGTAAGTCCCGGTCAGCACCAGCAGTCAAATTGCCTGGGTCACGCCATGGATGGAGCCCTCCGCCCTCCTCAAATTAACAAGCGGGCGCCGAATGCTGTCCCAGACTGCGGGCGTGCCCAGACGATGTCTTCTGCCAGTAGCGTCTGGGCTCGTTTTTTTCAGCAGGAAGGGCAGTGTAAGGCTTGGGCAGGCCTCCGCTGAGTCGCCGCGGGCTCTAGGACTGAACGTATTCCACGTTTGCTGCTTTGTGCATGATTGGTAAAACTCAGATTCCCAAAAAACTTCATTGCCATCGGTATTTGGTTTTTTCACTCTTTTGTCTATGCTTTAGACCGTGGGAGAAGGCTGGGCCCCCTAACTTGCTGGGAGCTCATACCCTTTTGCAGCTCTGCTTAGCCTCTTTACAAACACTCGGGAGAATGAGAGGCATTCAGAGTAATGGAATCTACCCTCTTTTAAAAAACACTTTTTATTGATTATATGTAATGAAAACCGAAAACACACAAGCAGTGCATGACTCCATTCTAAGAGGAGGAGAAATTCCAATTCTTTGTCATGACAGTTCATTGAAGAAACTAAATATCAGTATACATGGCTGAACTGAAACACCAGATGCCCATAACAGCTTAGGGGACAAGCACATCGAAGTAAAGTCAAAAAAGCGGATTATGCAGTTAAAATTACAGTTCTGCAAGCTTGCCTGCTAGAATCTCATTCCCACAGTACCAAGAGCACACACATCAGCCCTTCTTGTCGGAGCCCACCTCCGAGACATCCTCTTGTGCAAATGTATTGAAGATACCCCCACAACGTATTTGCATCTGAGGCACCCTCATTGCTTTGGGCAGTACGCATATGCATTTCCTCTGCCACCCCCATTCAAGGAGATCAGCTGCCATGAGGACACCAACCATACCAGGATGCCAATCCATCCAATGGACACTCTAGTTATGGCCAATAACCGAACAAGTTAGACCAGCTTATAGGGAATCTTGCCCCCAGCCCCCCCCCCCCCCCCCCCCCCCCCCCCCCACACCTGGGTTTTATCACCATCCCCAATGGGCAGGTGAACCGAGTAAGAGGAATGTCAATATTCGTTGCCTCCACTATTTTAGGTACCATATCCCTCCAAAACCCTTGAATCACAGCACATGCCGAGGCCAAATGTGAAAAAGTGTCCCCTAGCTCCCCAAACAACGTGCACATCACGCCTCCCTCGTCGACTCCCTCCTGTTCAAGCACCTATAGGTCACATAAGTGTGATGAAGGAAAATAAAATGAATCTGTTTAAACCTATGGTTGCATGACATCCCCCCCCCTTTCTCCCCAACCAACCCCCACACACAATCGCCCCATCCGCATCCTCAATGGGCTCCCCTAGCTCATGTTCCCAGGCCCCCTGGGAAGTGTATGGGGCATTTCTCATATCACCCTGGATCCCCTGGTAAAATAAGGAGAGAAGATATCTCCCCTGTCCCCATCGAAGCAGGCCACCCAGGATAAGGAAGGGCTAAGGAGCCACAGGGAAACAAGCCCAAATATCCTGCACAACACTCTCCAGCTTGACATTATGAAGAAGTGGCCTGGCATCACTCAAAGGTCTTTTGAGCCTCTTGGAATGTAATGAAAACCTCCTTCTGGTCCAATTCCTCCACCTCCGGACAACCCCATCCCCCGAAGACCATGGACATATCCCCTTCAATTGCCCTAAATGGAGCTAGGTCCCAGAGACTAAGCTCTCTGCTGAAGGGGGCCCTGTGTAGCACCTTTCCCACCACTTACTCCCATATCCTTGGTTTCCAGCACCACGTACGTGATTGCATGTTCAGAGCGGTGCTCCGTTATCAGCAAGTGTTCCAGCATGTCAAGGAACTATATTTTTTCCCAATGTTTTGGCTCACCCAGATACCTAACCACATTTTGTAGGTTGCCTTTATAATAGTGCTGTACATCCAGTGTGGCAAATTCCAACCCCTCCCCACCCCTACCTCCATATCATGCTTGAGAACCGACAGGTTCGAGGCATATGAGCTGCAGATCCTACACTTAGCAATAGATCGCCACCTGGTGTTGGGCTCTGATGATTGCAGGTTGTTGTTTTCTTGGAAGAAGTCTTTGTAGTCACGAGATAGGTGACTCCTCCCTTGGACAATACTGCGCATGGTCATAGACTCCATCCTCCGATTGTTTTTTTCCCCCACTGGGTTCGGATGAAAGTTTTCCGCTCTGGCTAGAAAAGACTTCTGCATTTTCGAAGCGAGAAACTTTAAATAAACTTAATTTGACATCGAATAGACTTTTCGACATCACCAGCTACATTCCGGTGAGTCGACGCGGGCCGTTGGGCCTATCGGCGCCGTATGACCTACGCCTCATGGACAGAACTCCATTCAAGAGATGCCCGGTATGTCGAGCAAAATTCCCTCATAGCGACCATCACGAGGTTTGCAACCTCTGTCTCTCGCCAGAACACGACAAGTCGACCTGCACAGCCTGTGCCTCCTTCCGATTGATGAAGACAATCCGGGTTCGGAGGGTCCGTCGACACGAGATGAGGAGATCAGCACCAGCACCGGAGGCCATCTTTGAGGAGGAGATCGTCGAAGAAGACGTCTCAGAGGATGAAGATCCAATCAAAGATATCTCCGAGGACGAGGCTCCACTCGGCGTAGAGGAAGACTTGCCTGATCTCCAGATCATATCAGGGGCAGAGGATTCAGACTATTCGATTCCATCTCAACAACCCGTGAGTACATCTGCCCCTGCACGACAGACACTACCCAAGCCAAAGGCAACGGTCAGCACTCCGCCCATGAAAGCCAAGCGTACTCTCACCATTCCACCAAGGGCCCACTCCACCAGAAAGTTGGGGGCCTCCATGGCATTCCTTGGAAATATTCCTTTGGAAGACATATGTAGAGCAGCCACCTGGTCTACCACACACACATTCACAAAGCATTATTGTGTTGATATGCACTCCAAACAGTAGGCTTTTCCAAACTGCTGCAGCTGGCACGGGCGGCCGCCATTAATGGAGGGACTGCTATGTATTCTATGCACAGATATGAATTCAGCAGCCCACATGCCTCGAACCGAATATGCTACTTACCAGTATGCATCTGTTCTTGGCATGTAGGGCTGCTGACATTCATATCGCCCGCCCTCCTCCCCGGCGCCTGTAGCAGCTGCAGAATTCACACATACTTCTAGCATGGTCATCATTTACTTAGTTTCACTCCATCTTGGCCACAATGGCTAAAATCAATCTGAGGATGGAGTCGATGCCCATGCGCACTGTAGTCCAGGGGAGGAGCCACCTATCTCGTGATACTTCGAAGACTCTTCCAGGACAACAATGTGCAATCGTCCGGACCCAACACTAGGCGGCGATCTATGCACAGATATGAATGTCAGCAGCCCTACATGCCAAGAACAGATGCATACTGGTAAGTAGCATATTCGATATGGCGCATAGCAAATACACAAGCCTTACTCTCGCTACAACAGGGCTCATTACGACCAACTAGAAAAGTTAATGGAACACCTACCAGATCAACACAAAGATCTGGCAGCAGAGCTTTTACAAGAAGGCAAATTATTATCTAATGCCTCAATTAAATGTGCACTAGATGACACCGCATCCAGAGCAGGTAACACTAGTGTTATTCCCAGGCGTCACGCATGGTTACGCATTTCAGGTTTCAAACCAGAAGTACAAACTACCATCCTGAACCAGCCCTTCAATCAGAACCAATTGTTCGGGCCGGAAGTAGATAATACACTAGAAAAGATGAAGAAAGACACAGACACCGCTAAGTCTATGGGGGCATTACAATCCACCCAAAGTAGAGGTTCTTTTCGGCGCTCCTCTTCTAGAGGAGGCTCCAAGCAGACCGGCGCAGATACAACATCATCTTTTAAAACGCACACACAAACCTCCTCTTAAAAAGGCTACTTTAGAGGAGGATTCAGAGGCAATGACAAGTGAAGAGGTAGAGGTAATAACAACAACCGCTCCTCTACCACTCCCAAACAGTGACTTCCCTCTGCCTCCCCTACAGCATTCCACTCCTGTGGCGGGCAGACTTTCACAGTTCCTATTTGTCAGGAACTCAATCACAACAGACAGGTGGGTAAGACAAATTATCCAACATGGCCACTGCCTAGAACTCTCAGTAACCCCCCCCAAACATACCACCAGGCAGCGTCCAATGTCTGCAGAACACATAGCTCTGCTTCAACAGGAAGTTCTAGCATTTCTACAAATAGATGCTATTCAAGTAGTTCCGTTAGAGGAACAATGAACAGGAGTTTACTCAAAAAAGGACGGGACATTAAGACCAATTCTCTACCTCAGGCCCCTCAACCACTACATACAATCAGATCATTTTCACATGATCACTTTACAACAAGTACTCCCATTACTACAACAGGGAGACTTTCTTTCCACACTAGACCTAGAGGACGCCTACTTTCACGTTCCAATACATCCTGCACACAGGAAGTAGTCCTTCCATTCGGGGTCACAACAGCACCACAAGTGTTTACAAAGTGCTTAGCAGTAGTGGCAGCACATCTCAGAAGACAACAAATACATGTCTTCCCCTACCTCGACGACTGGCTCATAAAAGCAAAATCGTTCAACCAGTGTGCACAACACACAAAACAAACAATTCAAACACTGCACAACTTAGGGTTTACGATAAACTACACCAAGTCTCACCTAGAGCCTTTGCACGTTCACCAATATCTAGGAGCTACTATAAACACATCTGTAGCTCTAGCGTATCCCAGTCAAGCCAGGATTCAGAGTATTCAGAACTTAGTCTCCCTTTTTCAATGTCAGCACTCTCCAAGCCAGAGTGTTCATGAAACTAATAGGCATGGTGGCGTCTTGCATCTTTATAGTTCCTCATGCAAGACTGCAAATGCGCCCACTACAAGAATGTCTAGCACAACAGTGGAATCAGGCTCAAGGTCAGTCCACAGACCTGGTGTTGGTAGACAGCCGTACATATCGCTCTCTGCAATGGTGGAACACCAAAAACTTGACAAAGGGACGGCCGTTCCTAGATCCTGTTCCACAGATAGTGCTCACTACAGATGCATCCCTCACTGGATGGGGAGCCCATCTCTTGCATTATACCACACAAGGTCAGTGGAACAATCAACAGAAACCGTTCCACATCAACCATTTGGAGTTGCTAGCAATTTTCCTAGCACTCAAAACTTTTCAAGTACAAATCCAAAACAAAAGCTGTCCTGGTCCGGACGAACAATATGACAGCCATGTATTATACACAAAAACAGGGGGGGACACTCTCTCTGCAACTGTCCCAACTTGCAGAGAACATTTGGAGATGGGCCATCCCTCAAAACATACATCTGACAGTTGAACACCTTCCAGGAATTCACAACCAGATAGCAGATCTGTTGAGTCGCCAGTCACAACAGATTCACGAATGGGAGTTGCACCCACAAGTTCTTCAACCATTCTTCCAAATGTGGGGGCATCCACAAATAAACCTGTTTGCCACCCACGAGAACACAAAATGCCCAACCTTCGCCGCCAGGTTTCCACACCCATGGTCGGAGGGGAATGCAATATGGATGAACTGGTCAGGCAGATTGGCGTATGCTTTTCCGCCTCTCCCACTCATTCCACTAGTAGTAGGCAAGCTCAGACAACAGTCTCTCAAACTAATACTAGTGGCCAACACATGGGCACGTCAGCCGTGGTTCACCACGCTACTAGATCTCTCATTGGTTCCACATCAGAAATTACTCCTCACGCCATCCCTGTTAACACAGAACCATGGAGAAATAAGACACCCAGAACCATGCCAACTGAATTTGGCGATCTGGCTCCTGAAGTCCTAGAGTTTGGTTACTTAAACTTACCCACCAGACTGTATGAATATAATTAAGGAAGCTAGAAGACCCACTACCAGAGCATGCTATGCTGCTAAGTGGAAACGGTTTGCAATATAATGTAACAACAATCACATTGATCCACTGGATGTTTCCATCCAAAATATAATTTGCTACTTTCTACACCTACAGAGGTCCAATTTGGCTTATTCTTCCATACGCCTGCACCTAGCAGCAATTCCAGCGCATTTACAAAATAGACATCTATCTCTTTTGAGTACCTGCAATAAAAGCATTTATGAAAGGATTAAAGCTAATAATCCCACCTAGGTTACCACCTGCTCCAGTATGGAACCTAAATGTGGTCCTTACAAGGACCCCCTTTTGAGCCGTTACATAAGTGTGAACTGCAATTCCTAACATGGAAAACTGCTTTCCTTGTTGCCATCACCTCTCAGAAGAGTTAGTGAAATACAAGCATTCACAATAGAAGAACGATTTTTTCAAATACATCCTAACAAAGTGGTTCTTAGACCCAATCCTAAATTCCTGCCAAAAGTGATTAATCCGTTTCACCTTAACCAATCAGTAGAGTTACCCGTGTTTTTTCAAAAACCAGACTCTGTTGCAGAAAGGGCTTTACACACCTTAGATGTGAGAAGAGCTCTACTATACTACACAGACAGGACCAAATCCTTCAGAAAGACAAAACGACTATTTGTATCTTTCTCTCCACCACACAAAGGCAATCCCATCTCTAAAGGAGTAATTGCCAGATGGATTGTAAAGTGTATTCAAATATGCTATCAAAAGTCTAAGCGTACACTAATAGTTCCTCCTAGAGCGCACTCTACTTGTAAACTAGGAGCCTCTATGGCTTTCTTAGGAAACATACCACTAGAGGACATATGCAAGGCAGCAATATGGTCAATAATACACACCTTCACTAAACACTATTGTGTTGATGTGCAAGCCAAGCAGAAAGCTGCAGTGGGCCAAGCTGTTCTAAAAACACTATTTCAGTATGCTGCAACGAATACAAGCTACCACCGCTAGGGGAGACACTGCTGCACAATCGTTGCTAAGTGTAGGATCTGCAGCTCATATGCCTCGAACGGAAAATGCTACTTACCAGTATGCATCTGTTCTTGGCATTTAGAGCTGCAGAGTCCTACACGCCCTCCCGCCTCCCCGGGACTTGTATCCATTCCAGTACTCATCTTACTTAGATGCACACGCATGAACATCCTTTCTCTTTACTTCTACTAACTCCATCATTTCCCATCATGGCGAAAAACAATCTGAGGATGGAGTCGATGACCATGCGCAGTATTGTCTAAGGGAGGAGTCGCCTATCTCGTGACTACAAAGACTTCTTCCAAGAAGACAACAACCTGCAATCATCCAAGCCCAACACCAGGTGGCGATCTATTGCGAAGTGTAGGACTCTGCAGCTCTACATGCCAAGAACAGATGCATACTGGTAAGTAGCATTTTCCTTCCACTCTACTACGGCTCCCGTCCCAGACCAGGTAGAGGAGTAGCCAATCCAGTTTGTGTGGTTGGAGCAGAAACAGCGATTGGTAGAGTCTGAGGTCAATCCGGAATTGCAGTCCAGAGTTCGAAGCCACTGTGGAGTCCCGCGCCAGCACCTGTGAAGCCTGCACCAGAGGAAAGCTGAGGAAAACCGGCAAGGCAACATACCCGCAGCTCGCTGCCTTGCTTGTAGCCTCTGGTTGTTGTGACGGTCTCTGTGTGAACCTCCCAGCGGCAGCATAGGCTGTGTCAGTTCCGCACTTGGAATCGTATTGAGTTAAACGTGCGTGAGGCTGCCCCAGAGAAACGACCAGAAGCGGCCGGATCAAAAGAAAAAGAAGGTATAGGAAAGAGTACGATCAACAAAACACAGAGCACTATCCAGGCACCTAGGCAGGTTCTCAGTTGGAGTACTTTTACCATCAGCTACTAAAAAGCGTACCCTGCCCGAGCAGACCAGCGAGTAGCTTCTATTACCAATCTTGTTTTCTTCCTTATGGCATATAAAAAAATTGCGATCAGACAATTCATATGAAAAGATTGGATGCTAAGCAGATCTCACGAAATCATAGAGGCCAAATTGCCCATCACCAGATTCCTTTCTTGAAACGTGGATATCTCAAAATAATTGATAACATCAGCCAAACCTGATACGTCAGACCAAGGGTCTCTGCAATAAGCACAAATCAACCAGAGGGAACCCCAGGACAAAGGATCAGATAATATAGAGAAAAAGAACTCCTCACTAAACTCATTACTACAAAACATCAGTCTGTTACGAAAAGCCAACCAATGACATTGCTTCGTTATTGTTGGACCCGGCCCATTAGGCAGGTTCACCCCTAGACTTTTTGCGTTTTCCTAGCCTATTTATGGAACCTGGTATTGGTGATTTTAGGCCTCTGCGCACTTTTTCCCTGTGGTACAGTGTAAAGTGCTTGAGCTCTCTGTGGATGAATGGTGAGTGACCTGCCCTCCCATAGGAATGAATGGGGAATATGTATGCCCATGGTAGTTCCTGATGCGTGGGGAGTGCAGGGGCGAGTTTGGTATGAGAGAACTCGTGAGAATGAATGCTGCAAAATGATGTATGCAGCATGGCTGTGTCTAGTCTAGAAGTCCTACTTTTGGAAGTTGGCATATTTGTGCACGTTGGTGCTAGCGTGTGATTGGCTGGTGAGCCTGGCCCAGAGTGCATGGGCCTGCTTGTGGATTGACTGTCTGGTTTGAGGATGACAGGGGCTGGAGAGCCCAGGAGGTTGTCTGAGTCAGCCCATGGATGAAAGGCAGCATCTGCTGCCAGGGAAGTGGGAGGAGATGGCACCTGATAGTGAAGGGCTGTTCCTGTGTAACTACAAAGCTGGCTCCACCTCCCGCTGGGCGACTGACACCTCTGTCCCTGATACTGAAGGGGACTTCCCTCTAAACCAGTCCAGCTGGTTCTCACACTGCCTGCTTCAAAGGACTTCAAAGAACTTCAAAGGTTTTGCACTGTGTAAAAAGGGGTTGTATCCCCTTCCAAATTGTTCTTATTTTCAACTTGAATCTGCCAGGGGCTGCTGCTGCTTGAGCTCAGGGGAATCCCTGGCTCTGCCCAGCCCTGGGCACCTGATGGACTTTCCTGGACTCCTGGGGGACCCCTCTGCCTTGCTGGGCTGATGGGGGGGGGACCTTGCTTTGCCCCCTGGGAATCTCTGGGACCTTTGCAGCATGGAGAAGCTGCATTTTTCTGGGGAGGGCGCTTGTGTTGGATTCCTAGCGCTGATAGCGCTTTATCTTTAATCCTGGGCTGAAGGGCGCGTGTTTTTGCCCCTTTAGCTCTTTGGAGCGCTTTTCTGGCCCAAGCGCTTAGTAGCGCTTTTATTCTGCATTTAATGGAGGCCGGTGCCCACCCGGCATTGCCCCGTGTTGTCACCGCTGCGGCCCGGGGGCCTGAAGGCGACCAGGAGCCGAGGAGAGGAGAACGAAGGGGCCGGGACCCGATTGGTCCCTCGCCGACAGGAGCCGCGCTCTGATTGGCCGTTGTAAGAGGCCTGCCCCCGAGAGTCGCGCTGGGATTGGCCGCCTGGCCTGCAGAGGCTCCGACGTCACTGGGAGGCTCGCCAAGAGCCGCGATGGGATTGGCCCATCGCTCGTGATCACCGCCGGGCCCGGGAAGAGAAGAGGCCGGGAGGAAGATACTTCCGCTTCCCTCCCCTTGCCTGGGGGAAGCCTATGGCTGTGTTGCCGGTCTCCCGTGTGAAGTGGGAGACCGGAGGTGCTGCGTGCCGAGAGGGTGCGGCCCGAGAGAGGAGCGAGGAGCCTGGAGCCATGAGGGCTTCACTTCCCGAAGTCCCGGTCCCGAGATGGGGGACCGGGTGAAGCGTGGTGCGAACCCCCGCCCTGGTGAAGCAGCTGGTGAGTGACGCTGCTGAGGAGGAGGCGGGGGAGGAGAGAGCACCAAGGGGAGATCAGTGAGAGTCCCCGTGGGTGCAGGAGCGCACCCGCATTAGTTCTTGAGTGGCCCCCGCCTGATAGGGGGCCGCTCCACCGAAGGGGCAGTTGCCATTTAGAGCCTGAGAGGCCCGGGGGGCCGTTATTGAGTGAGAGGCTCCCGAGTCGGCCACATTATTCTTGGAGCGCAAGAGGGCTCGGGGCATATCGGGGCATATGGTCGTTGCCCGTCCCCAAAGGGCGGCCCCGTTTGGCAGTGGGTCGCCCCAACGCTTTGAGAGAGCCTGTGTGGCTCAGAGGGGCCATATGTGTTTCTAAGAGCCTGTGTGGCTCCAACGTTTGACCAGTGTTGGCCAGAGCCTGTGTGGCTCCAACGTGCGCAGTGTTGGCTTCAGAGCCTGTGTGGCTTAGCTGGCGCCGTTTTGTTGATTCTTCAGGTGCCCAGCACTTTGTGGGCACCTGCCACGTTTAGGCCTTTCTGTGATGTACACAGTTGCCCAGCACTTTGTGGGCAACTGCCACGTTTAGGCTTTTGTACTCTGTGACTGGCGCTGCATGGCAGCGCGCCCTGACATTGGACACAGGGCATCCTTGCCCCATCAAGGCCAGTTGGCCTAGGGACTGCCACAGGTAGTGGCTTATGTAGTGTAGGCGCAATGTGATTTCTATGCTTTTAAATAGTAATTGCCTACTGTGTGTTTTTGCGCTACTGACTTATGTTATGGCACCTCTGAATGTTTATGCATTATGTGTCTTCCTTTCCATGCGCTGCACCTCTGAATGTTTAGTCATCATGTGTCTTCTTGCGCTGCACCCCTGAATGTGATTTTATTGCATCATGTGCACTATTCTTAACACCTCTGAATGTTTAGTCATCATGTGTTTCTCCTTATTACTCCTCTGAATGCGTTCATGCATCATGGGTAAGGTGTTCTGGTTTATACCCCTAAATGTGTTTATTCTTAGGTGGTTGTCTTCTACTCCTCTGAATGTAGGTTTATTGCATCATGAGTAACGTATTCTTTCTTAGACCCCTAATGCTGTGTGATACTTAGGTGGTTCTTCTTTCTTAGTACAGGTGGTCCTAGTAAGGTCCTGGTTCCTGTTACCAGTGGTTGCTGGTTGTTATCTTTGTGATTACCATTTTATGTTTTACTATTTCATTCTAGAAGTGATTTTATATTCTACATTTTATCTAGAAGTGCTATATCTGAATATGACAGTGGCCCCTGTGGCCCTGTCTTGTGTACATAATCCCTGTGAATATTGCCTGTGCCAGTTGGCACAATGTATATGTGTGATTTTATCTGATGTGTTTTTACAATACAAAAGTTATTTTTATAATAACCTTGTGTGGAGTCTCTTCTGTGGTGTGCCTAGTATGTTGTTGCTGTTGTGCGCTGGCGCAAATGCTTTACACATTGCCTCCGAGTTTAGCCTTACTGCTTGTGCCAAGCTACCAAGGGGGTGAGCAGAGGTTATCTTGGCGTGTGACTTCCTTGCCCTGACTAGAATGGTGGTTTCTGCCTGGCTTTGGCGTCAGCCTTAGCCTACCAGAAATAGCCAGTTCTAACAGTTATCTTTAACTCTAACATATGTAAAATAAGCACCAACCTTTCTGTCTCATCAACCCAAAATCTTGTCAAATCGCTAAGACCGACTTTGCCTTGCCAGATATTAAAATTAACAAATCAATATTTCATAGGACTGATAGAGTATTAACAGCAGCAGAGTCCCTGGGACCAATTAACAGTACTCCAGAGAGTAATACTCCCATGTCTCCGAATTACCTTTCCTAAACCTGCTTTCATATAGTGGCCAAAACCCAGTGTCTGACTCTCTATTGACTCTTCAAAAGATCTTGGAGTCGGTTCTACATCTTCTACGGAATATTTCCGACCAAATGTTGGATACTGAAATTGGAATGCTCCAATACCTCGTTAACAAGTAAAAGAAACACCAGCAAATGACCAAGCAAGTCTCACCTTTAAAATCCTACAGAGAGGAGAAAGGAGTTGTGCACACCTAAAGATAACTCTTAGAGAAACTCCTACCCAACTAAAGAAGGGAAAGCGACCCAAACCAGCCGGAACTCTACAAAAGGAAAGAAGACAAAAATGGAAAATGGAACAATCTTTTCCCTTAGAAAGCTATTTAAAGAGCCAAAAAATGAAAATGTCAAACAAATCCATTCCCTTCTATCCAATTTTTTACTGATACGGACCAAAGAACCCACTCCAATCTACAAAAACTGAGACAAATAAAACTCACATCCAATAGTGAATGCCCAATAACAGATCCTCTGGACCCAGTTTTAACAAAAAAAGAAAAGTGGTCCGGAAAAAACCTGCGACAAGATAAAAAAAAGACCTAGAAGCAGATTCACAAAAAAGAAAGCTCAAAAGCTAAAAATGTTATGGCCTTCTACGTAGCAACGCAAAACCTTAGAAAAGGTACAATCTCCAAGAACAGACAACAGTCTTCGCGAGACCGAACTCTGTGACCAAGATCCTAAGGAGAAAGTAATCCAAAAACAATTAAAACCTCTCACTGCAAAATTTACTATGCCTGGCTGCGACAAAATGCATCCAGTGTCTCCTTGTGATCAAATCAAAGATCAGTTCTCTAGCACTGCAGAGTCATTCATGCTTTCTGGAATTTTCCGACTTACTTCCCTCAGGTAATGATCCACTAAACCGAGGGAGAATACTGAATCTAATCCGCAAGATTCCACAATTAGTCGCTAACCAGTTCTGAAATAAAATTAGTAATGTTCCAGTCAAAGTCTAAAAGCACGGTGGCTATTGTGATATTTAGGTCGTGTGTTATCCCATCAATCATGAACTAAAGTGAGACCCTTCATAAAAACGGTTACGACATTACAGAAGCAAACTATAGGGGAATCCAGCCAAATGTGAAACTAGAGGAAAAGAACACTATAAAAACACAGCTTTCAGACAATAACGTCAGCAGCATCAAAAATTCCACAAGTGTCCCTAACGACAATTTGACCATTTCATTAGAAAACGAAGAGAGAGTTATCAGGAATAAAAATAAAGTCGAGCGGGATAGCTCTTCAATGGACCGCCATTGGTCCTGGATACCGGAGACCCTAAACAGTCACAAGCAGAGAAGGGAAATCAAAATCCCCTTTTAACAGCAGGTTGTCCATAGCATCGTGCAATATCGCAGGAAAAAACAATGAGAAAATAGTGTCTCTACAGGAAACTTGGGCAACAAAGCCATTCGATCAAAATGACTACTTTGTCTACAAAAAAGCTGCGGAACAGGTGCCCAGGGGTCACGCTAAAGGAGGTTTAGCAATTTTGGTTCACGAGGACTTCTTTTGGGATCCGGAAGTAATCCCCATGGAACACAGAAATATCAAATGCCTGAAGGTTAAATGCTGGCTTGCCGCCAAGGCTTCACCAACAGACCTAATCATTTTCAATGCTTACATCCCACCAGGTCGCTAGTATGACGCTAATCGGGTCAAAATATTTGAAGAATTAGAAAGAGTGGTGGAAGAGAGATGTTTCCCTCCCGTTTTTCTAATGGACTTCAACTTGAAAGTATCCAACAATCTCATAGAAAAATGGGAATAAGAAGCAGAAGCTCTATCGGGGATCAAAGCATACAATCGGAAAAATTCTATCTTCCCGCCCCATAATAAATGGTTTTATCCTAAATGGACAAACAGAAGGAGACATTCCAGCATCCTTCACAAGAAAAGGCAACTCCACCGCTTCTATAATAGACTACATGATCTGCAGGTTACTTCTGCTCAATACGGTCAAAAAATTAAGTACATAATTTTATCATGGAAGTGACCACACCATATTAAGGGGCTGATTTAGGATGGAGGATTTTCCGCATCCTCCTGGCCGGCGGAAGCCAAAGCCGGCCTGGAGGATGCGGAAAATCCTCTGCGGACCCACCGCCACATTAGGATGGCTGGTGGGTCCTGGTTTCCGTCCGCAGCTTTTCCGCTGCGGTTGACTTACAACCGCAGCGGAAAAGCACTAATATGGTGACGGTGTCTCTTAGACACCGTCAGCCAGATTAGGATGTGCTCGGAAACATGCTTTTCCGCGGCAGCTTTTCTGCCGTGGAAAAGCATGTGTAACTTCACTGCGGGGGCCCGTTGCAGGCCCCCTAGGTGAAGGGGGGGGATGGGGGGTGCACATGGGTGGTACCAATGGTACCCCCCTGCATTTGTATGCAGTATGCGGCAGGCACCGCACGGTGCCTGCCACTTTCTACATACAAATGCAATGCGTGCATTTTTAACATTGCTGCGGGTGCAGCTTGAAGCTCCACCCGCGGCAATGTGAAAAATTAGATGTGACCGCCACCCTGGCGGTCACATCCTAATCTGCACAGAGGGAACGCCGCAGCCCTGCGGACGTTCCGCCTACTCGGGGGTCGCGGACGGACTCAAATCCGTCCGCGATCCTAATGACCCCCTTAGACTTGAAACCAAAATAACATTGCAACACACATCTCTGGGGCTTATCATGCACATACAAAGTTCAGTACTCGTGAATCAGGCCCAAAGGAGAATATCATGGGCATCCACTGCTTTCAACAAAATCAACCACACAATTGACAAGACCAAGTTATTACAATTCACACATTCTTCTGACCCAATAGCAAATTTCAAAATGGTGCCCTATAAAATAATACAAGCTCTACAGGTAAATTTAAAATCTCGGGACTACAGAGCTACATTCCAAATAAGAAAGTTCCCAGACATAAGAGCGACAGCATTAAACAAATTAATTTGCATGCAATTTCAAAACCCTTCAAAGACCAGAGAATTTGAAATCAATCATCTAAAAAAAAAAACGGAGGAGGGAAAAAGAAAAACTGGGAAAATCACAGCAGGATAAAAACTGGGTCGAAATCCAAACGGCAGTAAAACAATACAATACTCGTGTGTATTGGAGCTTTTTTAGCCAAACAGGAACAAAGAAATTACTGCAAGCATCACCAGTCCCCACCGAAGGAATGGTAAAAATTCCTACATAACTTATATAAATCAAATCAGAATCATGAAAATCTGAATTATCCTCTAGGTACGCAGACGGAAAATAAGCGAAAAATGTTTCCTCCTGTAGCCCGTCATATCGAGTATCACATAAAAAAAGCAAGAGCCACAGCTGCAATGTGCCCGGATCAAATTCCGATTAAGGCACTACAAAGTGATCCAGAGGAATGAAGCAAATTCTTAGTGTCATTATTCTCATATTGCTATAATACCAGGAAAATTCCTAAATCACGGAAGGGGAGTATAGTCATCCCAATTTATAAGAAAGGATCCAGGCAACTACAGACAAATTGCTGTTGGATGCAATAGGAAAGATCTTTGCTCCAAATGTTCTGGATAATCTTAAAGATTGGGCCTTTTCTTCCGGAGGGATCCCTCTTAATCAGGCCAGGTTTAGACGAAACACTCAGTAACGGACAACATAGTGGTGTCGCGTTCTAATCTAGGACCCTGATCGATACTGTGACCATATGCCCCTATACGGCTATAATCCCTTTGTACCCCTATATTGGCATAACCGATCAAATGCAATATTCAGAAACTCGTCTCTGGCCTCACACGATCAGAGCCACATTTCAGAATCTCTTCCTCTGCAACTTCCTTTGCAGCTCATTAGTGCAAATGACAGAGCAGAAGCCACTATCTAAGATTCCTAGATTACACTCAGAGTTCTTCAACAAGATAAAAACTCAGCAACCTGGGAAAGCCCCACTTGCTATGTTTTGATTAGTAATAGAACTCTAATGAGCACTGAGAGACGATCACTTTCTAGTGACCTCTTTATTGACGTCTTATGTCCAAAAACATACGTCAAACAAGGCACATTTCAGGTATAAATATTACCAACGTTGCCTTAAGCAAACGCTGAAGCTATCGCTGCCCTGCTGATACTGATGCTATCACTCCCTTAACGACATCAGCGAGCGATGGTGTGGTGTACATAGGAGTAGAACAGCTGTCCCCTGCAAGAGCCCAGCAGATGCAAGTTGCCCGCGGACGCTGCCCCTCCTCCTCTTCCTCGACGCGCTGAGAGAGACGCTGTCTTTTCTCCTGCCGAGAAATCCATCTCCGGCGTTTCCAGCCTACTCTTGCGAGTGACTGGGATATAGAGTCCCTGGAAGGAGATACCAGACCTCCAACATTCTATTTCAGAGGTATGGTGTTGACTAAACCCTTGGAGAGAATTCTTGAAGCAAACCTTGGCAAAACCAACTTAACTTAAAGCTACTTACTTACTCCCCTCCCAAGTATTAGGCTTAGGTCAGGTACACTGGGGTAGGCGTTGTTAGAAGCACCAGTTGAGTACGTTAGCCTACTGTATATATGAATGTATATATGTTTTATTCATTTTAAACCATTGTATGGCTAAGAAACCATATCAATGCTTTTACAGTATTATTTGCGATCCTCATTTTACTGTATGCACTTTTTATAATAACAAGTCTTGCAATTGTGGCAATTCATTTCTCTTGTACGAGAAGAAAGACTGTTCAATAAATAATACCTTTTTATTGAAAACGCCCGTCTCTCTATTCTCTGCATATTGGTGAAAGTAATCTGCACAAAACTGACTGAGTAAAATAACTGTCTATTGTTTCACACAACTCTAGAGATTGACTCTTATTCAAAGGAGCAAAGTTGTCATGTTTATGCGGTTGTTGGAAAACTGAATCCCTTCTTGTCTGTACCAGGGAAGCTGATCACTTCCTATTCAGAGAAGAAAGTTTCCAGTGACCTCTGAGCTAGTTGGTAACAAACCCAATTAAGTTTAGCATAGTCAATAGAGACCTGGAAGATCCGCACTTCTACGTCCAGACTATTGTTTGTTATTCCAATGCGCAGGGCCTATTGGGAAAATAGGAACTACACTACAGTGGTTTTACAGACTAGTATTGATAAATTTGTAGTCCTGAAATCGCAAGTTGTCTACGCGGTCTTTGTTGATTTTTCAACAGCATTTGATAGTGTATAGACCAGCACTCTGGAAGAAACTCAAACCTGGTAATCCCTGAAATACTTCTTTATCATTATTTCGCTACACTCCAAAACGTGGTGCCAGATACAACTGGGTCAAGAAAAGGGACTTACCAGTCCAAACGATACACCAAATGGTCTCTGGCAAGCTGCCTTCTTGCTCCCCTCTTCATTATACCTTCGTGATCTCCTGGACAGCTTTCCACAGGTCATAAACTTTCCCTCGAAGATAGCATCATGTAACCTACACATGATGATGTATGCCAATGACGTTGTTATTTTTGATCTTACCCCTTTCGGACTACAAAGGAACCTAGACGTTCTAACAAGATATACAAAGGAAAATTTCTTGTTAACAAATAAAATTAAAACTAAAATACTCCCATTTAGAGGTAGAAAGCATTACACAAAATACAACTGGACTCTGAAAGGAGAAATTTTAGAAGTGGTGAAAGAATATACCTATTTGGGGCGGATCTATAATCAATCACTAGGGAACTCTACCCACCTGCAGCATTTAGACCGTAAAACAGATATTTATGTGGGAGCGCTCCAACTATTATACTCTTCTTTCTGGCAAAGACACTTCCATTCTTTAGTACAGGTTTACCGCTCAAAGATTCCTCCAATTTTATTGTACGCTCTGGAATATATCCCTATTATCCAGTGGCAACAAACACAAATGAAAAAAGGGAAAATTCTCTGTAATCTGAAAGAGACACGTTAGTGATAGATTCCTTACCTTAGAATATCCCCAGGCATCAGACTGGATCCGGAAACTTTTGCGTAGCAATACCCCTGCGCGCCGGTAGGCGTCGTCTGCGGCTCCGCGTCCGTCGTCGGCGTCGTGAGCGCCGGGATGACGTCGGAGTACTTAGACGGCGCCCATGCGCGCTGACGTCAGTTCTTCTTTTTTCCGCGCCAGCTAGCGCAGATCCGGAAGAAGCTCTACCCCCAGTCACTTTTTGACTGAAAAATTTTGATCCCTTTTGATCTTCTCTTAGTCGACTGTCTCGACTATCGGTGCCAGGGATGCCCGGGTTCAAGCCTTGTTCGAAGTGCGGCCGACTCATGTCGGTCACGGACCCCCATCGCCGGTGCCTGAAGTGCTTAGGCCTCGACCACGACGATCGAACCTGCGCCGACTGCCGGGCCCTGACGTCGAAGGCTAGGTGGGAGCGGTCCCGCAAGCGTCTCGAGCTGAGGCACTCGGCCCCGCGCCGCTCCAGGTCCCGGTCCCGGTCCCACGGGAGGTCGAGGGACAGGTCGCGAGGTCGGAGTCATCGACGTTCCGGAAGTGGACACCGATCGTCTGGTTCCAAGTCCTCAGGTAAGAGGCATGAGAGGTCGGAGCGACACCATCGGTCCTCCGACCCGCCCCGACGCTCGCTCGATGCGGCCGGGGACTCTGGCGACACCGCCCACGCGGCTCCGCGGGAGTCGCAAGCGTCGCCGCCTGCCCCACACCTTCGGGTCCCTGGGCACGGCGCGTCGCAGGAGGAGGTCGAGAGGTACCTCATGGCCATGAGGGCCCTCCCTCCTCAGTCGGTTCCCGTGGCGCCTTCGGGCCGATCGGCTCCGCCTGGAGGTCCTTCCGGGTCGGGCGCTTCGGCCCCGACGACGTCGGGTGCTTCGGCCCCGGCGCCGCTGGCGACTTCGGTCCCGGCGCCGCGCGACCTCGCTGGATCCGGCTCCGGATCCTCGCCTGTCGACCTTACGACCTCACCGGCGCCGTCCCTTCAGGTGTCGTCCCCGGCAGCCGATGTGGTTGCCGCCCCCAATGTTTCCTACGGTCCTACTCAGGAGTCGGAAGGGCGCCGCTGGGCGCCGATTCCGACGGCCTTTGGAGAATTCTATCTCCACGAGGAGGCCCTGCCTGTTAATCCTGGTCTCCAGGAGCCAGGTGACGAGGAGCAGTGGGAGGGGTCCGAGGACCCTCTGGCACGTGATTGCCAGTCAACCCAGGACTGGACATATGAGCTTGGGGAGGCCAGTGGCATTGACACCTCGCCAGACACTGGATTTACGTCGCCCCCGACTGTGGCTTCGGAGGCGGGTTCTGCTTACAGCGTAGTGTTGACGAAGGCAGCTAAGGCCCTGAGCCTTCAGCTCCCCGTCGCGGCCGTGAGGACTAATCTCCTCACCGAGGTCCTCAAACCGCAGTCCGGCTCCGCGGAGCCCCTCCTGCCGTTCAATGAGGCCTTGTGTGACGTTCTTCTGGGCACTTGGTCCAAGCCCGCCACAGGCCCCCCTGTGGACAGGAACGTGGCCAGACGCTACCGCCCGGCACCGGGCGACCCATGCTTTTTGTCCACCCATCCCACCCCCGAGAGCCTGGTCATCCAGGCCTCTAACTCCCAAACCGCATTCCCGTCGGCCCCGCCCGACAGGGAATCCAAGAGATATGAGCAGTTCGGGAAGAAGGTCTTCTCGTCTGTGCCTAGGGCTACGGTCTGTGAACACCAAATGTCTCTTGGGCCGCTACACCCACACTCTGTGGGACACGGTTGCGGAGGTGCTTCCACAATGCCCTGAGGAGGTCAGGGCTAAACTCAGCCAAACCCTTGCGGACGGCCGAGATGCGGCACGCTTTTCTATCCGGTGTGGGCTGGATACCACGGACTCACTGGGCAGGGCGATGGCAACGACGGTGGCGGATCGACGCCACGCCTGGTTGAGGTCCGCCAACTTCTCGGCCGATGTCCAGGCCACCCTCCTGGACATGCCGTTTGATGGCCGTCGCCTCTTCGGCGACAAGGCAGACCATGCGCTGGAACGTTTCAAGGACTCCAGGGCCACGGCCAAGTCCTTGGGCCTTACGGCCCCACGCCAGCAATCGGGTGCCTTTCGCTCCTTTCGTGGCCACGGAAGGGGCGCCCCACCACGGACCGTCAGCCACGCGCAGCAGAATGTTCAGCAACGCGGTGGCGGACGTGGGAACCGCCGTGGCGGTGGTCGGGGCCAGCGGCGAGGCCAGTCCACACCTCCCTCAGCAGCCCCCGCCTCAAAACCTTCCTAGTCCGAGTTTTCAGGCCCATGTGACGCCTGTGGGAGGCAGGGTTCGCCATCACCTCTCCCACTGGCATACAGTCACTTCGGACAGGTGGGTGCTGCAAATTGTCCGAAGGGGCTTCTCCCTCCCCTTCGAGTCATCCCCTCCATCCATGCCACCTCAATACCACCGTGTGTCGGGGGATCACTTGCAACTTCTGCAAGAGGAGGTTTCGGCCCTCTTGGCCAAGAGGGCCATCGAGCGCATTCCTGGGCCAGAAGTAGGACGTGGTTGTTACTCCCATTACTTTCTGGTACCCAAGAAGGGCAAAGGGGGCCTACGCCCTATCTTGGATCTGCGGAACGTCAACGGCTTCCTCCGGACGGAGAAGTTCAAGATGCTCACTTTGGCTCAGGTCCTGGCTGCCCTGGACCCAGGAGACTGGATGGTAGCGTTGGACTTGCAGGACGCCTATTTCCACATCCCCGTCCTGCCGGCCCACCGGCGTTACCTACGGTTCATGGTAGGCCAAGAGCACTTTCAGTTTACCGTGCTCCCCTTCGGCCTTGCCAGCGCCCCACGGGTGTTCACGAAGGTGATGGCGGTGGTCGCAGCCCATCTGCGCAGGCAGGGGGTATCAGTCTTCCCCTACCTCGACGACTGGTTGTTGAAGGCGGGCTCGCCCCAGACAGTCGTCAGCCACCTCCAGACTACGGCCGACCTCCTGCACTTGCTGGGGTTCTCCATCAATGTGCCGAAGTCACACCTGTGTCCCTCTCAAAAGCTCCTCTTCATCGGAGCGGTTCTCGACTCGGCGCAGTTTCGGGTTTACCCACCCGAACAGCGGGTTCGGGATATTCAGGCTCTGATTCCTGTCTTCAGGCCGTTATCCCGGGTCTCGGTCAGGTTGACGCTGCGGCTTCTGGGGCTGATGGCCTCCTGCATCCTTCTGGTGCGTCACGCCAGGTGGCGGATGCGGGCTCTGCAGTGGGACCTGAAGTTTCAGTGGGCCCAGCATCAGGGCAACCTGTCCGATCATGTCCTGATCTCAGAGGGCACTGCGAAGCAACTGCAGTGGTGGCTCACGGACCGCGACTGGGTCAGTGGCAGACCCCTCTCTCTACCCCAGCCGGAGCACGTAGTTGTGACGGACGCGTCCCTCCAGGGCTGGGGAGGCCACATGGGAGAGGCGGAGATCAGAGGCCTCTGGTCTCCGGCGGAGTCCCGGCTCCACATCAACCTTCTGGAGCTGCGGGCGATTCGTCTTGCACTGAAGGCTTTCCTCCCCTCTGTCAGGGGGAGCGTAGTGCAAGTGTTCACCGACAACACCACCGCCATGTGGTACTGCAACAAACAGGGCGGTGTGGGGTCGTGGACCCTCTGCCAGGAGGCTCTGCGCCTCTGGCAGTGGCTGGAACATCAGGGCGTGACCCTGGTGGTTCAACACCTGGCAGGCTCTCTGAATGCCAGGGCGGACGAACTCAGCCGCCGGTGCATGATGGATCACGAATGGCGTCTGAACTCTGACGTGGCGCAAGGTCTCTTTCGACAGTGGGGAGAGCCTTGGTTAGATCTATTCGCCACAGAAGAGAACGCGCAATGTCAGCAGTTCTGCGCGTTGGAATTTCCAAAGCGGCACTCGCTCGGAGACGCTTTTCGTCGCGAGTGGAGCTGCGGTCTGTTGTACGCCTTTCCGCCTATACCACTTCTGCCCAGAGTGCTGAAGAAGATCAGGCGCGACCGGGCCCAGGTCGTCCTTGTGGCTCCGGACTGGGCACGAAGATACTGGTATCCCGAGCTACTCAGCATGTCAGTCGATCCCCCGATTCGTCTGCCTCTTCGGGAGGACCTTCTGTCGCAGCAGCAGGGGACGGTCCTGCACCCGAACCTGTCCAGTCTCCACCTACAAGCTTGGAGATTGAGCGGCGGCAGTTGAGGCCATTTGACTTGCTTCCCGAAGTCTGTGATATCATTCTGGCAGCCAGGCGTCCCTCCACAAAGTCGGTATACGCCTGCCGGTGGAACAGATTTGTGGCATGGTGCACAGCAAAGGCTGTGGATCCTCTCTCTGCACCCCTTTCGGAAGTGCTGCTCTTTCTTCTTTCCCTTGCCCAGCAGGGCTCTGCTCTGGGCACTCTTAAAGGGTACCTTTCTGCTCGATCAGCCTTCTTGAGGCTACCAGATCAGCCTTCTTTATTCAAGTCCCCTATTGTGAGTAGATTTCTGAAGGGCATCACGCACATGTTCCCTCCTGTTCCCTTCGTGATGCCCCAGTGGGACTTGAATCTGGTTCTCACCTATCTGATGTGTGCTCCCTTTGAGCCGCTTCATAACTGCCCTCTTCGTCTCCTTACTCTAAAGACGGCCTTCCTGGTTGCCATCACCTCTGCCAGGAGGGTGAGTGAGCTCCAGGCTCTTTCTTCTTCCCCACCTTTCCTGTCTGTTCATCCTGATAAGGTGGTGTTACGTACACGACCTTCCTTTCTGCCCAAGGTTGTCACGGCCTTCCACATCGGGCAGTCCATCACTTTGCCCACCTTCTTTCCGCCTCCGCATCCCTCGAAAGAGGAGGAGAGGCTCCACCGTCTGGATCCAAAACGTGCGCTCTCCTACTACCTAGATCGCACACGCCAATTCCGGGTGGATGACCAACTCTTCGTTGGTTACGTGGGCGCGAAGAAGGGAAAGGCTGTGCACAAGAGGACCATCTCTAGGTGGATCATCTTGTGTATCCAAGCATGTTACTCCATGGCGAGGAAGGAGCCCCCAGCTGGATTGCGGGCTCACTCCACTCGGGCCACGGCAACGACAACTGCCCTGGGCCGCGGTGTCCCCCTGCAGGACATTTGCCAGGCGGCTACGTGGGCCTCGCTGCACACGTTCGCAAGACACTACTGCCTGGACAGTCAAGTCCGGAGGGATGGCTTCTTTGGCCGTTCCGTCCTCCAGGACTTTCTGGTGTGATATTGGTTCGCAGACCCACCACCGGGGTTGGTATTGCTGGGGTATCTATTCTAAGGTAAGGAATCTATCACTAACGTGTCTCTTTCAGATGCACAAGTTACTACTTGTGTAACGATATATCTGTAAGAGACATTAGTTAGTGATAGATTCCTTACCGACCCACCCATCCTCCTCGTTCTGCGAACCGATATCTAGGGTTAAGGTCATCCCCTTTCAGGGCCCTAGTTTCATGGCACCAGTGTTAGTTCTATCATGGCTCTGCGTATCTGGCGCGGAAAAGCTGTGTTATCAGAACTGACGTCAGCGCGCATGGGCGCCGTCTAAGTACTCCGACGACGTCATCCCGGCGCTCACGACGCCGACGACGGACGCGGAGCCGCAGACGACGCCTACCGGCGCGCAGGGGTATTGCTACGCAAAAGTTTCCGGATCCAGTCTGACGCCTGGGGATATTCTAAGGTAAGGAATCTATCACTAACTAATGTCTCTTACAGATATATCGTTACACAAGTAGTAACTTGTGCAACTGGCTAAATCATCCAAGGTACTTTCTCAGTCCCGCTGCCTAACCAGGAGGATGTCGGAGAATCTTAGATGTGCATCCCCACCCTATCATTTCACTTACTGAGTTCCCTGTGATTTCCCAGGAGCAATCCCTGGAGTTTCTGAAATAGTCGAAATCTGGCTCCCCCCTCCAACCCTTGCCCAGCCAAAGTTCTGTCTGCTTTAGCGGAAGTGATAAATTCCATAGTGAACCCAGTTTTGAATACTGCCTTGCGGGAAGGATCCCTGCCACAAGGGTGGAAACATGCCAAAATCCTTCAGCTACTAAAACCTTCAGCTGACCCGGAGGTAGCCAGTAACTTCCGGCCTTTCTCACTCCTACCTTTCTTTTCTAAGGTAGCAGGGAAATATGCTAAGGGAGTTTTAATTAACTTTCTGGAAACCAATCAAGTCAAGTCAAGTCAAAGATAGCTTTATTCGGTATTTGACAAACACCATATAAGCAAACATTACAAAAATACAGTTTAAAACGACATTGTTGAATATTTACATACTAAAGAAGAGTGTTACACAAGTTCAGGATCTTACCCTAGTCATCACTTCATTTAATATTAAAAACCGTTTTTAAAAGAGAACTTTTTCCTCTAGAGAGTGATTGATATGAGACTTTGCAATTGCATGATCGGTGGGTCGAGGTAAATATGACATATTTGTGTATTATATGATGTTATTAGGCACATGATAATACTCCAAAAACCCTCAACCTACTAATCACTTCTCATAGACCCTCTACATTTTATGATGAACGACAGGAATTTTATCATTACTCTAATAGTACATTCATCCTGAAGCAAGTACAATCTGTGGAGGGCTGCTTTACAGCTTCTTAGGCCCCACAGTTTTAACAGGGGCAATAAATGTTTTTTCCTTCCCCATTGGTAGTACTTGCAGAAGAGTATGCAATGTATGTTGGACTGGGTGGCTATTCCGTCACACGGGCACTTAGTCATTTTCACTGTCCAATCATTCGGGGCAGGGAACGTTATTAGCCTAAAAAAGCAGTCTGTCCTCATACGAGCTAGCAGCATTCTATGGTAAGGGGAGATATTTGGCGCCAGATAGGGATGTAAGCCGTGTTCATACAAAATCTGGCGGTGAGCTATAATGGTGGACTTGCTCCCATCTAAATAATATCTCCTGTCCTCCAGTAGGCCTAGACACATCTCTTTTAGTGCTTTTTTGGGGATTTGGGCACATGATGCTGGGTCCGAGAATAATTCTGAGTTGCCAATGGAGTTCAGGAATTTTTTTACGTAGGTTAGCCAAGGTTGGTTAGCCCCATTTCCTTGCTGCATGCAGTCCTGAATCACCTCCCTATTAAAAGTCGTGTCCTCACAAGTCCAGATCTTATGCCACAACATAACTGGCGCTATCTTTATGATGTCGCTAATGTGAGATCTGTCCAGTTCTTTGTGGCAGATGGTGGTGGATGTGGAACGTGGGACTCCAAGGAGGTACCTCAGGAAGGCATTTTCCACCCTTTGGATTTCGGAGCTATCTGCAAGTCCCCAAATCCCCGCCCCATAGACAGCTGTGGACACACATTTTGCTCCATAGATCTTTAGTAATGTGTCTACGGGTTTCCCGCCCAGTTTTTTGGCAAATTGCTTAACCGCCCCTATTGCGCGGGTAAAGGCCAGGTTACGGGAAGTGATCGCTGCAGACCATGTCCCCCTATTGCTAAAAATGATACCCAGGTAGGAAAAAGTTTTCGACATCGCTATCTTTGATTTATTAACAAATGTTTTACAGTCTGGGGCTTTTTTTCTCATTGTGCATGACATCGTGAATGTTTTACCCACGTTTATTTTAAGGCCTCTCGAACTCATGAAGGTTGCAAAACCTGTTAGTGCCTTTTGGAGTCCCCGCTGAGTGCGGGCCATTATCACCGCATCATCAGCATATAACAATAGCGGGACTACAGATCCGTTTATCTTGGGGTAGTCCACCTCTAGGGCATTCATCGAGTCCGCTACCTCGTTTATATATAGATTAAATAAAAACGGTGCGAGAATGCAACCCTGGCGAACTCCCTTACCAATTGGAATTTTTTCGTTCGCTCGCCATTTTTGCCATGTCTCACCGAAGCTCCTGCATCCCTATAGAGTTCCTGGATGAAAGTTAGAATATTTCTATCTATCCCCATTTTGATCAGGGCTTTCCACAGGGTTCCATGGTCCAGACAATCGAAAGCCGAAGTTAAGTCGACAAATGTCAGGAACAAGTTCCCTTTTTTTGATCCTATATATTTATTAATTATAAGGGACAGGTTTAAACCCTGCTCTATGGTTCCCACCCCCGACTTAAAACCATATTGAAATTTTGAGAGTAACCCGTTATTTTTGGACCAGATTTGTAGTTTAGTTAGTAGGACCCTGCCAGCAACCTTCATTAAGTTGTCTAACAGAGAAATGGGGCGGTAGCATTTTGGATCTTGTCTATCTCCTTTTTTAAATATTGGGATGACTATCGCTTCCTTCCATGTACTGGGGAAGCCTGATTTCGTATATGCATTTAAGAGATTTGCTAGTAGGGGTGCCCAGAGATCTATGTTCCCTTTAAAGAGATCAATGGGTATACCATCAGGCCCAGGAGCCTTTAGGCTCGCACTCTGTGATATCGCTTGTTCCAAATCTGCAGGGGTAAACATTACATTTAATGGGAAATTTCCCTGTGGCTGTAAGAGGATCTCACTCTCCTCAGCCAACTCTTCTTGTGAGGTCAGCACGAGTGAGTCTTTCTTATAGAGTGCAGTGAAATGATTGACCCAGACATCTTCAGCTATGCCAATTTCCATAGTGTCCACCTTCCTATCCATAAAGAAAGGGGCGTTTACCTCTTTCCAGAAGGACGTATTGTCCCTTAATGCACTTGCCTTTATCAGGGCTTCCCAGGCTGCGTTTTTGAGTTCTTTCTTCCTTGTCAGGATAGTGAGCTTGTAAGCTTGTCTAGCCTCTTTGATTTGGTTGCTATCCCTGGGAATAGTCTTTAATGCCTGTAAAAGTGTTTTATGAGCACTAGTGCAGGCTCGGTTAAACCAGCCATGTTTTCTCGTTTCCTCCCTTGCCTTTAATTTTTTAGTTAGCTTAGCATTTATTTCTGCTTTAATCTCGTCAAATGCTTGTATTATTTGTTCTGGGTTATTACTTAGTTCCAGGCAGATGTTAAATTGTCTAGTTTCTTTCTGTAATAGCTCTTTCAGAAAGTTCGTGGGTTCAATTTTTGCCCATTTAATGGCATAGCCGTTTTTCCTGGCCAGTGCCACTGAATGGCCATGTAATATCTCAGCGGTGCTAGTTTTTTGGACACCCATTATCCCTAGTTTAAGGGAAATACTAATGGGGTAGTGGTCACTTATTGCTAAGCCCTCCGTTTCAAACCCACCCACCCAGCCCTGGTTCCTGTTTGATACCAGGATAAAGTCTATTACAGTACCTGCCCCGTGGCCAAAAAAGGTTGTTTGAAACTGTACTGGTGGCTGACAAAGTTCATTTGCGAAAGCCAGATCCCATTCGTGCATGAATTGATTTAATAGATTTCCCCCTAAGGAGTGTTCGAAGTGTGTGGTGGGATCCCCTTGCGCATCAAAAATACCACAGTTTTTTGTTTGGCTATAGGGACATAGGTGACAATTAAAATCCCCTGCTATCAATAAGCAGTCTGCCGCCTGGCCGCCTTTCTTTAACAAAGAATCCAGTTCCGCTATTAAACTTTTTACCTCTACTTTTGGCATGTTGTTATAGAGGTTTATCAGGAAGAAGCAGCGCCCATTTAGTTTAAAGGACACGCCTTGTAGTGAACTCCCTACGCCTGTTTTTTGCCCATTAACCTCGTACTTATTCTGTTCTATGTTACAGAGGTTAGAGGTGAAAATACAAAGTCCCCCCGAGCCTCTACCTCGGTTGCCCTGGGTCGAGGGAATGTAAAGAGTACTAAACCCCTCTACTGACGTCTCATATGGGTCCCAGCACTCCTGTAGACAGACTATGTCCTGCTTTTCCAAAAAAGTTAGGAATAGCTGGTCCCGCGCTTTTTTCGCAAGACCCGCAATATTCCAGGAAGATATCTTGAGCATACAAGACCCTTCCACAATAGCACGGGGTTCTTCCTGTCTGGGTTGTGAGACCATGCACATGTCTTGGACTACTATAGTCTTTGGAATCAGATGGTTAAAGTTTTCTGCTGGGGTAGGGCCATCATAGATTTTGTGAGGGGGAACAATGACTTCTAAAATCCCTGTGGTAACCTTTTTTGGTCAATCGACCATGTCTAGACAGTCGAATCTGTTCCTCATGGGGACCCCCTCCCAGTAGTCGAAATTTGGGTTGCCTCTGCTATGGTGCCAGGTGCGGGGGTTCCAGCCTCTGTTCCATCCGTTATTATTGTTGTTCCTATTTCTATTTCTGTTAGTGTACCCCACCTGGGTCCAGGGCCAATCCTGCACATCATTCCATCCATGTCTGTTTTCATAATTCGGGGTATTTAACGGGGGATAGAAAAAGGAAAGGCGTTGTACATCCACCCCCCCCCTTTTTTCAAGTGCTGGCCAAGTGGAGATATAATCAGCCATAGCAGGGTCGTCGCAGTTGATTATAACGCAATCGCCCTGTAAGCTTTTATTTGTATCCCCTATCCAGAAGACTCTTCTGAGTGAATTAATTCTGCTCTGGTGCGATGGCTGTATGGGTCTATTTTGGCTAAGCCATTGCATAACTTTGTTTCTCAGAGACCACTGGGGCTCGTCCGCGCCCTCTGGTAATTCTGAGACCCCTGTTAGGACAACAGTGAACGGGGAGGCCTCAGGTGGGAGATGGAACGGCCGTCTAGGTCTAGATCCCGTCCTCTGTTTCTCCTGCGCTTGAGGGGGCTGCGATTTTTGGGATTTTTGTGTATTCTCCTTTAAATTTGCTAGCTGTTTGTTTAATGACACTAAGGCTGGGGTAGGTTGTGTGTAGTCACTCACGGTGACGGGTTGGCTCTTACCCTCTACAGTTTGGCTCTTACCCTCTACGATTTGGGGTTTGGGAGTATTTTGCAGATTCTGTTTTGCATTTTTCGTGGTCTGGGAGTTACCTTCTTTAGCTGGTCCACAGGACTTTGGGCCTACGGCTGGTGTTGTGGGTGGCTGCGTTGGTATAGTCGATTTGGCCGGTTTACTTGGTTGTTTGGTCTTCCCCCCCCCCCATATCTAGGATGCTAAGTGACTTCTGCGTAAATGCAGGAGTATTTAGTTTGGCGAGTTGTTTTTCTATTACCCTTATGCTTTTCTCCAGGGGTTTCAGGTGGTATTTTAAGAGTTCTCCCATGCTATTTGTGAGGAAATCGTGTAGTGTCACACATGAGGTACAGGGTTTTTGTTTGCCCCCTACTGCGCCTAGTGACTCTTGGTTCCCCAGTGTCGTGATGTTACGTGTGGGCGTGTTTAAGACCACACTATTAGTTGGCGTTGGTGTTTGCGACACTATAATGTTGTTGCTGTTTGTATTCAGGTTATTAAAAGTCTCACCATTAGAAGGAGCTAATAATTGCACATGTGGCTTCGCCCCCTTGTTTGATCTCTTAGGTATAGCACCCTCCCGGACCCCCATGATGTTAGATTCTGTGGGCAATTCATGACTATGTAAGAGTTGTAAATCTGGTGTTTTTTCCAGATCCACCCTGGAGTCAGAATCGGAGCCTAGTGACAACTGTGTTGCTGACAAGTCCACAGTGTTTGGAACTGTGTGAATTTGTGCACTTGTTGGATTCAGCAGGGGTATAATCGACCCCTTTTGTATGGGGGTCTGTGCTGAGGCCAGCGGGCCCATAGACGATCTTTTTCTGGCCATCTCCAGTTCATGGGACACCCGCCTATCTATCAATTGGATAGTGTTGTCAATGGCTGCATTGGCCTTATGTAGAAATAAGTCAAGTGGACCCGTAATATCGGTGGTTTTGTCAGTTTTTTTGCTTCTCGTGACTCTAGACATAATTATAATTTATAATTATATAATAATATAATTAGGGGCTCTGCTTCACTGGGACTATAACTTGTAGGTCTCGTGCAATCAGGACTAGTATCACTGTTACATGTAGACAATAAAGACCCACAGGGTTACAACCACGCCGTGCAACGAGTGGACGGAAGAAAATGCAACAATATTAACAGAAATGAAAATACCGTGGCCCAGTCCAGTCTCTCACAGTCTGGAACGGGCTGAAACGGGCCCGCCCTTGGCCCGGGCTTCGCCTCGCGCTTCTCCACGCGCGCGTCCCGCGTTGCGTGAAGTATAGTTTAATTTAAAGGTGGAGTGAAAGGGCGTTACCGCCGGGGGAAGAGGCACCAGGTGTTGGAAGCAAAGGCTTCTGGTCCTCGCAGTCCCCCGGTGCAGGCAGCCAAGCAGAGTGGGGTCTAGCGCACGCTGGGAGCTGTTGGACACTCCGTCGACCAAAGGAGGAGCTCCCACCAGCAGCGCGACCTCAAAGGGATTTTCCAGGCAAGTTTGGCGCTAGTTCGCTTTCAAAGCGTCCTCCAGCACAGCAGCAGCTCTGTTTAGTGAGTGGCACCCGCGAAGCGGGTGTCACGAAAATTAAATAGGGAAACAGCAGGTGATGGGCGTTACCGCCGGGGGAAGAGGCACCAGGTGTTGGAAGCAAAGGCTTCTGGTCCTCGCAGTCCCCCGGTGCAGGCAGCCAAGCAGAGTGGGGTCTAGCGCACGCTGGGAGCTGTTGGACACTCCGTCGACCAAAGGAGGAGCTCCCACCAGCAGCGCGACCTCAAAGGGATTTTCCAGGCAAGTTTGGCGCTAGTTCGCTTTCAAAGCGTCCTCCAGCACAGCAGCAGCTCTGTTTAGTGAGTGGCACCCAATCATTTGTTGCACCCTAGCCAATCAGGTTTCAGAGCTTATTTTAGCACTGAAACAGCTTTGCTAGAGGTGGCTGAAACAATTAAAGCTACCCTGGACAGAGGTGGTAATGCCGTCTTGGTTTTATTGGATCTCTCTGCAGCTTTCGATACCGTGCCCCACAATAGATTGCTGCAAAGACTCAGGGAGAGCGGTATTGGTGGCACGGTATTGAGATGGTTTACATCCTTTCGGGCCAACTTCTCCCAAACCATCTGGTCTCATTTTGCTGCAGAGATCCCTCCTTTGAATGTGGGTGTCCCCGAGGGCTCAATATTGAGCCCTACAGTATTTAATTTGTACATGGGCCCACTTGACCCTCTTGCCGAGGAATCCGGGGCTAAAATAGTGTCTTGCGCTGATTACACCCAGTTGTTCACATGTGAGAAGGGCGCTGATTTCAATGGCACTCTTATCAATTCCTGTCTTTCAAAAGTTTTCTCCTGGTTTAGTCGCAATCATTTACAATGCAACGCCGAGAAATCTGGGATGATCTTTTTCGGGCCACGTTCCCTGAATCTTGGCATACATGGTGGCCACAAGACTTGTCTCCACCCCCACCACCCCCGTGTCATCTGTCTCCACTGTGAAAAACCTAGGAGTCAAGTTGGATGCAACACTCTCTATGAAAGCTCAAGTTCAGACTGTAGCTGGGGGTCTGTTTTGGACTATTAATAATGCTACGCAATTTCCTTCCCTTGCTTTCCATCCCTTATAGGAAAACTGTTGTCCAGGCCTTGGTAGTCTCCGGACTGGATTAAGTGAACTACTTGTATCTCTGCCTCCCGGATTATCCCCTGGGCCGACTTCAAGTGATTCAGAATGCAGCTGCCAGAGCCATTTTCTTGATTGGGTCCAGAACCCATACCTCTCCGCTTCTGTCCTCACTGCACTGGCTACCGGTGCGGAAAAGAATACACTTCAAGTCCCTGGTCCTGGTTTTTACAGCTTTCCACAAGATTTGGGTACAAACTGGGGTGGCAGAGTGGGCTAAAGAACGGTGATCGATTGAACCCAGATCTTTTGAATGGGTGCGAGTGTTGGATTGATTCAGATGCTCCGTCCACCACCACCCCCTTTTGTACCGCTTTTGGCTGCCATAAGTGTGGCAGGGTATGCTCAGACGTGAGTCCCTTGCTCACTTTGCCACTGGATTCAAGCAAGCCGGACTGAAGACGGCTGGAATCCCAGAAACCGGTCCTCGGAAGCTTGTTTCCGGTACAGGGAAGACATGGTTGGGCAGTTCGGGCTGGACTGGTCCCATGAGGCACAGGGTCAGACTGATTTGCATATAGCCATGTCTGAACTGGGGTGGCAGAGTGGGCTAAAGAACGGTGATGGATTAAACCCAGATCTTTTGACTGGGTGTGAGTGTTTGATTGATTCAGATGCTCCGTCCATCACCACCCCCTTTTGTACCACTTCCACAAGATTGGAGCACCCTACCTTAGGGACAGATTTCAACCCTATCTTCCCCAGCGCACTCTGATATCATCTTCCCAACTGTTGATTACCGTCCCAAAGGTTCAATTTTCCCGGGTTGGGGGCAGATATGTTCATTTTGTGGCCTCTTGGTTGTGGAATAGCCTACCTTTCGCCCTCAGACAGAGCCCGACCTCATTTTCAGAAAAAGTCAAAACTTGGCTCTTCCAGCTGTGAAGGTCAGAGTCGTGGTTGTGCATGGTTTGATGTTATGTAGTCTATGCCTTTTGCGCTAGTGCCGAGACACTCCTGGGAGTAGCCGTGCGCTATACAAATATAGATTAACATAAGTTCAACAAGCTGTCCCTGCACAAGCCCGCCTTAGTCAGTTCTTTTGCTAGAGCGATTGCGGATCTACTAAGATGGGCGTACAATCTTCTAAACGCAGACCAAGGCACCTTAAGATTTTTACTAAAAAAAGACATTTGAGACCGAATCTACAAAATCTACTCTAAACCAGAACTGGATTATTGCTTTTAAATTATCTAATTGCACACTCACACTTTAGAAATCATGGTCTCCTGCCCAAATGAAACTCTTCCTGAAACATCTGACGCCAAGGAATAGTTACGATCTGGACATCTCACACTGCTCCAAATTACACCACTATGTACATTATGCAGAATCCATTACATACAGAAGGGCACAACAATATATTTGTTTTTCCTTCAGGCATGTAATTCGGCTGTGTATAATTTCATTGAGGTTTCGGCTACTCCCTTTTCATTTACCGACTTCTAAATGGACTCACAAAGAACATGTTATTACAACTGTGATCTTTGCAATGGTGGTGTGCAAGATATGAAGCATGTATTGTCGGTATGCCCAAACCCGATACTAGTTGAGGCAAGAAGGCGCTATATAAAACCAATACATATTAGATACAACAGCGCATCTGTGCAGAATCTGATCACGCTTTTTAACTCTTCCCCTCAGATGAATTTGTATGCCATAACCGGTTTAAAGTTTTAAAATCTTTTAAAAAGATGTATTGATTGTTTTAATAGCAATTGTTCTGTATGATATTTGTTGTTCTCAGCAGAGGACTAAATCAAACTAAAACTTGGAGCGGAAATATGACATTTGGACCATATAGAGGTAGCGAGGGAGAAAATCCACCTTGACCACTTCAGCCCTGCCAGTCACAGAGTAGGTAAATCTATTTCAAAAAGCAACGGTGCCTTCATGACCAGCCACAACTCTGTCCTCATTCAGATGCTTATACATATCCTCAGTGTGAGCCACCCATGTACCCAAGTATCTAAAGCCCTCAGTTTCTCAGCGGAGGCCGAGCCTGGGCACCTGCGCCAAAGGCTCCCCGATCAGACTGCCATGTGGTAAGAAGTGATTTCACTATGATTAACCTGAAGGCCTGAGACCCTACTGAAAGTATCTAGAAGCCCTATTAGTATCAGCACCGCCTGGCAGGGGGAAGTGTACATATACCAGCTTGTCATTTGTGTAGAGCGAGATTACATGTGTGGAACCCCCACTCAAATGTCCCACGTCTCCAGTTTTTTATTTAGGAGACGTGCCAATGGTTCAATGGCAAGAGGGGACCCAAGCCGGTCTAGTTCCCCTTCCAACCACCCACCCCTGCAATAGGTTGCCTCTGATCTTAACGGATCGAGGGGCAGGTGTACATAAGCTGCACCCAGCTGCCTAGAGACCAGTGCTAGCGCCCGATCCTCACCCATGTTCTTGTGCAAGACATGCATGAGCCTCTGGCGATTTAAAGTGGTACTACGTACCAGCATAAAGCCCATTGTTCACTGGAGGTCGAAGGACCGGTCGCGGGGTCGGAGTCATCGCAGCTCCGGGAGTGGACATCGGTCGTCGGGCTCCAAGTCCTCAGGTAAGAGGCATGAGAGGTTGGAGCGAAGTCATCGCTCCTCCGACGCTCGCACGATGCGGCCGGGGGTTCGGGCGACACCGCCCACACGGCTCCGAGGGAGTCGCAAGCGTCGCCGCCTGCCCCACACCTTCGGGTCCCTGGGCATGGCGCGACGCCGGAGGAGATCGAGCGGTACCTCATGGCCATGAGGACCCTCCCTCCTCAACCGGGTTCCGTGGCGCCTCCGGGCCCAACGGTCCCGGCTGGAGGCCCTAGCGGGTCGGGCGCTTCGGCCCCGACGCCGTCGGGATGCTTCGGCCCCGACGCCGCCAGCGACTTCGGTCCCGGCGCCGCAGGACCTCACTGGATCCGCTTCCGGATCCAGGTCGTCGCCGGTCGACCTCACGACCTCACCGGCCCCACGGGTGTTGCCCCCGGGGCCCACTGTGGACGCCGTCCCCAATGTTCCCTCTGGTCCGACTCTGGCACCGGAACAGCGCCGCTGGGCGCTGCTTCCGACGGCCTTTGGAGATTTTTATTTCCATGAGGAGGCCTCGTCTGTTAATCCTGCTTTACAGGAAACTGGTGACGAGGGAGATTGGGAGTGGTATGAGGATCCTCTGGCACTGGAGTGCCAGTCTCAACAGGACTGGACATATGAGCTTGGGGAGGCAAGTGGTATTGACACTTCGCCAGACACTGGATTTGTCTCCCCTCTGACTGTGGCTTCGGAGGGGTCAACATATAGTGTAGTGTTGACGAGGGTGGCCAAGGCCTTAAACCTTGAGCTCCCCGTCGCGGCCGTGAGGACTAACCTCCTCACTGAGGTCCTCAAACCGCAGACAAGCTCCAGCGAGCCTCTGCTGCCGTTCAATGAGGCCTTATGTGACGTTCTTGTGGGCACTTGGTCCAAGCCCGCCACAGGTCCGCCTGTGGATAGGAATGTGGCCAGACGCTACCGCCCAGCCCCGGGCGACCCTTGCTTTTTGTCCACCCATCCCACCTCCGAGAGTCTGGTTATCCAGGCCTCCACTTCCCAGACCGCATTCCCGTCTGCTCCGGCCACGGGAATCCGGTCCAAGAGAGATGAGCAGTTCGGGAAGAAGGTGTTCTCGTCCCTAAGCTTAGGGCTGCGGTCTGTCAATACCGCCTGTCTCTTGGGCCGCTACACCCACACCCTGTGGGACACGGTTGCGGACGTGCTGCCACAATGTCCGGAGGAGGTCTGGGCTAAACTCGCTCAAACCCTTGTGGAGGGCCCAGATGCAGCGCGATATTCCATCCGGTGTGGGCTGGATACCACGGACTCACTGGGCAGGGCGATGGCAACGACGGTGGCGGTTCGACGCAGCACCTGGTTGAGGTCCGCCAACTTTTCGGCCGATGTCCAGGCCACAATTCTGGACATGCCGTTTGATGTCCGGCGCCTCTTTGGCGATAAGGCAGACCATGCGCTTGAGCGTTTTAAGGACTCCAGGGCTACGGCCAAGTCCTTGGGCCTCTCGGCCACATGCCAGCAATCCGGTGCCTTTTGCTCCTTTCGTGGCCAAGGAAGGGGCGCCCCCACACGTGCTGCCAGCCACGCGCCGCAGAATGTTCAACAGTGCGGTGGCGGCCGTGGAAACCGCCGTGGCGGCGGTCGGGGACAACGGCGAGGCCAGTCCACACCACCCTCCGCAGCACCCGCCTCAAAACCTTCCGAGTTTTCAGGCCCATGTGACGCCGGTGGGAGGCAGGGTTCGCCATCACCTCTCCCACTGGCGCACTGTCACGTCGGACAGGTGGGTGCTGCAAATCGTCCGAAGGGTCTTCTCCCTCCCCTTCGAGGCGACCACTCCAGCCATTCCACCGCAATTCCACCGCGTGTCGGGGGATCACTTGCAACTTCTGCAAGAGGAAGTCACGGCTCTCTTGGCAAAGGGGGCCATCGAGCGCTTTCCTGGGCCGGAAGTAGGATGTGGTTGTTACTCCCACTACTTTCTGAAACACAAGAAGGGCAAAGGGGGCCTACGCGCTATCTTGGACCTGCGGAACGTCACCGACTTCCTCTGGAAGGAGAAGTTCAAGATGCTGACTTTGGCTCAGGTCTTAGCTGCCCTGGACCATGGAGACTGGCTGGTAGCGTTGGACTTGCAGGACACTTATTTTCACATCCCTGTCCTGCCGGCCCACCGGCGTTACCTGCGGTTCACGGTAGGCCACAAGCACTTTCAGTTTACCGTGCTCCGCTTCGGCCTTACCAGCGCCCCACGAGTGTTCACGAAGGTGATGACGGTTAGGGGTGTCAGTCTTCCCCTGCCTCGATGACTGGTTGTTGAAGGCGGGCTTGCCCCAGACAGTCGTCAGCCACCACCAGACTACGGCGGACCTCCTGCACTTGCTGGAGTTCATCAACGTGCAGAATTCGCACCTGTGTCCCTCTCAGAAGCTCCTCTTCATCGGAGCGATTCTCGACTCTGCGCAGTTTCGGGTTTACCCACCCGAACAGCGGGTTCGGGATATACAGGCTCTGATTCCAATCTTCCAGCCTTTATCCCGAGTCTCGGTCAGGTTGACGCTGCTGCTTCTGGGGCTGATGGCCTCCTGCATCCTTCTGGTGCAGCACGCCCGGTGGCGGATGCGGGCTCTGCAGTGGGACCTGAAGTTTCAGTGGGCCCAGCATCAGGGCAACTTGTCCGACCATGTCCTGATCTCGGAGGGCACTGCGAGACAGCTGCAGTGGTGGCTCACGGACCGCGATTGGGTCAGTGGCAGATCCCTCTCCCTACCCCACCCGGAGCACGTGGTTGTGACGGACGCATCCCTTCAGGGCTGGGGAGGCACATGGGAGAGGCGGAGATCAGGGGTCTCTGGTCTCCGGCGGAGTGCCGGCACCATACCAACCTTTTGGAGCTGCGGGTGATTCGTCTAGCACTGAAGGCATTCCTCCCCTCTGTCCGAGGGAGTGTAGTGCAGGTGTTCACGGACAACACCACCGCCATGTGGTACTACAACAAACAGGGCAGGGTGGGGTCGTGGACCGTATGCCAGGAGGCTCTGCGCCTCTGGCAGTGGCTGGAACATCAGGGCGTGACCCTAGTGGTTCAAACCTGGCAGGCTCTCTGAATTCCAGGGCGGACGAACTCAGCCGTTGGTGCATGATGAATCGCGAATGGCGTCTGAACTCGGACGTAGCGCAAGGCCTCTTTCAGCAATGGGGAGAGCCTTGGCTAGATCTATTCGCCACAGAAGAGAACGCTCAATGTCCTCAGTTCTGCCCGTTGGAGTTTCCAAGGCAGCACTCGCTCGGAGACGCTTTTCGCTGCGAGTGGAGTTGCGGTCTATTGTATGCCTTTCCGCCTATACCACTTCTGCCCAGAGTGCTGAAGATCAAGCGCGACCGGGCCCAGGTTATCCTTGTGGCTCCGGACTGGGCACGAAGATACTGGTATCCCGAGCTACTCAGCATGTCAGTCGATCCCCCGATTCGTCTGCCTCTTCGGGAGGACCTTCTGTCGCAGCAGCAGGGGACGGTTCTGCACCCGAACCTGTCCAGTCTCCACCTACAAGCTTGGAGATTATGCGGCGGCAGTTGAGGCCATTTGACTTGCCTCCCGAAGTCTGTGATATCATTCTGGCAGCCAGGCGTCCCTCCACAAAGTCGGTATACGCCTGCAGGTGGAACAGATTTGTGGCATGGTGCACAGCAAAGGCTGTAGACCCACTCTGCGGTTCTCCTCTTTCTTCTTTCTCTTGCCCAGTAGGGCTCTGCTCTGGGCACTCTCAAGGGGTACCTTCCTTGTTCAAGTCCCCCATTGTAAATAGGTTTTTGAAGGGCATCACACACGTTTCCTCCTGTTCCCTTCGTGATGCCCCAGTGGGACTTGAATCTTGTGCTTACTTACCTCATGTGTGCTCCCTCTGAGCCGCTCCATAACTGTCCTCTCTGTCTTCTTACTTCGAAGACTGCTTTCCTGGTTGCCATCACCTTTGCCAGGAGAGTGAGTGAGCTCCAGGCTCTTTCTTGTACACCTCCTTTCCTCTCTGTTCATCCGGACAAGGTGGTGTTGGGAACAAGACCTTTCTTCTTGCCTAAGGTTGTCACGGCATCCCACATCGGGCAGTCCATTACTTTGCCCACCTTCTTTCCGCCTCCGCATCCCTTGAAAGAGGAAGACAGGCTCCACCATCTGGACCCAAAACTTGCGCTCTCATTATCTAGATCGCACACGCCAGTTCCGGGTGGATGACCAACTCTTCGTTCGTTACGTGGGCGCTAAGAAGGGAAAGGCGGTGCACAAGAGGACCATCTTGCGGTGGATCATCTTGTGTATCCAGGCATGTTACTCCATGGCCAAAAAGGAGCCTCCTGCTGGAATGCGGGCTCATTCTACTCGGGCCACGGCGACTACAACGGTCTGGGCCGAGAAGTGCCCGTGCAGGACATTTGCCAGGTAGCTACGTGGGCCTCGCTGCACACGTTTGCACAACACTACTGCCTGGACAGCCAAGTCCGGAGGGATGGCTTCTTTGGCCGTTCCGTCCTCCAGGACTTTCTGGTGTGATTATTGGTTCGCAGACCCACCACCGGGGTTGGTATTGCTTAGGTATCTATTCGAAGGTAAGGAATCTATCACTAACGTGTCTCTTTCAGATGCACAAGTTACTACTTGTGTAACGATATATCTGTAAAAGACATTAGTTAGTGATAGATTCCTTACCGACCCACCCATCCTCCCCGTTCTGCGAACCGATATCTAGGGTTAAGGTCACCCCCTTTCAGGTCCCTAGTTTCATGGCACCAGTGTTGGTTCCACCATGGCTCTGCGTATCTGGCGCGGAAAATCTGTGTATCAGAACGGACGTCAGCGTGCATGGGCATCTTTTAAGTACTCCGACGTCATTCCGGCGTAAACGACGCCGACGACTGACGCGGAGCCGCGGACATCGCCTACCGACGCGCAGGGGTTTTGCTTCGCAAAAAATTTCTGGATCCAGTCTGACGCCTGGGGATATTCTTAGGTAAGGACTTTATCACTAACTAATGTCTCTTACAGATATATCGTTACACAAGTAGTAACTTGTCCTTTTCTTCGAACAAGACTTTTCCAGTCACCAGGTAGGTGACTACGCCTTCCGGTGATAGTGTGCATGGGCATCGACTCCATTTTAGGTTGTTTTTTTCTGCCATGGGGTTCGGATGTGAATTGCGGCGCTCCAGTTAGACACAGTTTCTCTGGTACCCCTCGACGCATCCATTACTCTCGATGGTATTGTTTCTCGATCGTGTTTCCCATTCTCCACATATTATTTTGAGTCAAAGGCTTTGATCGGAAGATTCGTGGAGGGCCGTTCACGTCCGGCCCGCTGGCAGTTAATGGAACAGACTCCATTCAAATTATGTCATGGGTGTCGCGCTACGTTTCCGCGCACCAACTTGCAAGAAGTGTGCAATCTGTCCATCCCCGGAACACGACGAACAAGATTGCGCGACGGATGACGATCATTTCGATCCAAGAAGACTCTCCTTGTCCGTCTGACTCGATGTCACGAAATGCACAAACAAAGCTACTCTGCACCGGACATCTTAAGTGAAGATTTCGACCAGGAAGAATTCCACGCACAATGAGCCGAAGAAGAGGGGAAACACATCTGTGTCCGAAGCGGTCTTTGACATGGAAGAACAAGAGCAAGTGACACTGGGTCAGCCACTTACCAAAGAAAAAGGCTTTGGTCCTTCCTCTGCACTCGGGCCAAGGTAGGCACCGAAAAAGTTTTACGCCCCACCCTCAGTGGCTGGTATGTGTTTTAGGATGCTAAAACTGAGTAATTTCCTCTTATTGCTACCATTGTCCCATAGAAAGACATTTGTCCAAGCCTTGATCATGTCAAGGCTGGACTATGCCAATGTACTCTATTTGGGTATCCCTAAGTATTTACTGAACCGTCTTCAGGTTGTTCAGAATTCAGCCGCCAGAGCAATCTCCATTGTTGGGCCTAGAACCCACATGACGAATCATCTGAAAACACTTCACTGGCTATCAGTAAGGAACAGAGTCGCCTTTAAGTCTCTTGTGTTGGCCTTCAAGGCTCTTCATAACAGCAGGGCTCAGTATATCAGAAAAATAATTTTGCCCTCTATTCCAGCCAGGACTTTGAGGTCATCGACTCAACATCTGCTGTTGGTGCCAAAATTCTGTTTGCCCAGGAAGGGCAGACGCTTCTTCCAGGTAGTAGTGAGCAGACTTTGGAACATGCTCCCTTTGTCTTTGAGACCAGATGCAGAGCTTATGAGCTTCAGATGCAGAGCTTATGAGCTTCAGATGCCAACTGAAGACCTTGCTGTTCCCTCAATGAGATTTGTGTATGACTAGGAGTAAACTGGGTCTCTCTTTTCTGGGTCTTTTGCTTCTCTCAGCGCCGGGACACTCCTCAGAGTAGCTGTGCGCTTGTACAAAAACCCTGTAACATTAACATCAACCCTCTGGCCCAGCGCAGAAACACAAGGCAAAGCCTTCCGGCTGAGGATCGAGTCTGCCCCATCCCGGTGCCAAACCGAAACCTTCGGTGTCGAACTACCTAGTTGTGGCCATCCCCTTGCTACCGAAGAGTAAGTCTTCGGAGCCCAAAGCTTTGGAGCTGAAAATTTCGACACGAAAACTACAGCGCCCAAAGAAAAAAACTACTTTACCATCAAAACAGCCTCGTTTCGACATCCTGTCTACAAACCTTGATCTGAAACAGAAAGAACTAGTCATCCATCCAGACACTGGCAATATTCACGCTAAACTACCAGAAAAGAGTAAAATGGGCCTACAGGAGGACAACCACATTCCTTTAAAGCGCAAGAATGTGGGTACTAACCCCTCCTCCTTACATTGCACCTCCTTCACCCACTGATCCAAATTTGCTAATCACACCCACAAATTCGCCACAATCACCTAATCTACAGTTTGAGGGGTATGGGGATGAAGATGGGCCACAGGACATATATGACTCATGAGTAGACTATGACACAGATTCGAACACTGACAATGATCCAGATCTATACCCTACCAAACCCTCACCACCTGACGACAACATAGGGTATATAGAGCTACTTAATAGAGCTGCTCATTACCAGGGGGTGGAATTAAACAAGGAGGCTGTTGAGGAGGATTTCTTGTTCAAAAACTTAAGTTCCTCTCAAAGATCTACTCCAACATTACCTATGCTCAATAGAATGCTTAAGCAAACGGCCAACATTTTTAAAGACCCTGTGCGGGCAAGAATTATTACGCTCAGTGTAGAGAAAGTACAAGCCAGCACCTACTGCCCTACTTACATCAAGGGTCCGCTTCCATTAGACTCCCTTGTAGTTTCCAACGCTCGCAAGAGAGCCAAGTCACAAACCTCAGGCGATGCCCCTCCTCCTGATAAGGAGTCAAAATGAATCAATGCCTCGTGCAAAAGAGTAGCATCGCAAGCAGCCAATCATTGGCCATTGCAAATGCACAAGCTCTGCCAGCTCGCTATGACAGCTCATTGCGATGAACTAGAAACATGAATGCAGGTTCTGCCTGACAAGCGCAAAACAAAGGCCAATTACCTCATTACGGAGGATAAATTAATCACTTATACCTCTATTAGGTGCGCCTTAAACGGAGCAGACCCAGCAGCCCACACAGTTAACACCAGCGTACTGCTACAATGGAATGCTTGGCTCAGAATCTCAGGGTTCAAACCGGAGGTCCATGCCTCTATTCTGAACCAACCATTTAATAAAAAACACCTTCGGCCCACTAGTGGACACCTCCTTAAAAAAAATTAAGAAAGATACGGAGGTCGCCAAGTCCATGGGGGCTTTGCAATTACCTTCAATAGGGGTTCTTTTCATCCCTCCTTTTATAGGGGTGGCTCCAAAAACATTTCACCAGAAAATCCCTTCTCCTCTTACAAGGGCATTAATCAATCGTCCTTATCAAGAGGTTACATTAGAGGTGGATTTAGAGGGAACAACGGTAAGGGAAGAGGCAGAGGCAACTCAACTCGCACTTCCCCTGCAAACACCAAACAGTCACTTCCTTCTGCTACCCCACTCATTCCACTTCTGTCGGGGGACATCTCTCCCAATTTCTACCCATCTGGAATATAATTGCATCAGACCAATGGGTTCTACAAATTATCCAATATGGTTACTTCCTGGAACTTAGACACTCCCCAAACATTCTTCCAAGGTCGCACACAATGTCACAGGAACATCTCGTCCTCCTCAAGTAAGCAGTTTGTCCTCCTCAAGTAAGTAGTTCTCTCTCTATTAAAAAAAGGAGCTATGGAACCAGTTCCATTGCAATATCAAGGGGCCAGTGTATACTCTCTATACTTCTTAATTACCTCCGAGACCTGAATTTATACATTCAATCGGATCACTTCCATATGATGACTCTCCAAGTGCTCCCACTCCTTCATTAAGGTGACTTTCTGTCCAGTATGGACTTAAAGGACTCCTACCGCATCCCAATACACCCTGCTCACCGCAAATACCTCAGGTTTATGATAACGGGCCAATTCAAAGTGCTCCCATTCGGAGTCACTACTGCACCCATGGTTTTCACCAAATGCCTGGCAGTAGTTGCAGCTCATCTACGAAGACAACATATTCACGTCTTCATACTTAGACCACTGGCTCATAAAATCCAGCTCTCAACAAAGCTGTCTACGACACTCACAATACCGGTCCGCTGCTCCACAATCATGGATTCACAGTAAATCTGTCCAAGTCCCATCTCCAACCCTCCCAACACACAAGCGTACTTGGGAGCCACTCTAGATACAGATACTGTCCGTTCCAGCCTCAGCGCGAGTGTTAATGCAGTTACTAGGGATGATGGCGTCTTGCATTCTAATAGTCCCTTATGCAAGACTTCAAATGCGTCCCCTTCAGGAATGCTTAGCACGTCAGTGGAACCAGTCTCTGTCAGTAATCAGATCTAGTGTTGGTAGACGACCACACTCCTCGCTCTCTGCAGTGGTGAAATCCACAAAACCTTTCCAAAGGGTGGGCCTTCATCAACCAGGTTCCACACACCGTGCTAACAGCAGACTGTAAGGAATTGGCTCTGCACACTGTACCTTACTTTAATCCAGTATATACAGAGTCCACAGTCCCCAGAGGTTTGGCAGAGGCTAAAGTTAGATATAACCTTACTCTCTAAAGTGGTAGCTTGTTCGAGCAGTAAGGCAGTATCGGAGGACAGTGTAAAGCATTTGTTGTACACACTCAGTCAGCAAATGGTCTCACACACTCAAGAATTGAACTCTAGGCCAATTGTTTACATATAAATATATAGTTTTATTTTAGAACCAACAATAGGTATCAAAATACACTTAGAATGAGATACTTTAGTTAAATACTTTCAAATAGGGGAATGACTTTTGAATATTAGTTATTGCAATAGCCAACACATTTCAAACACAATGCAACATTGAGCTCAATTGGAATTTATAGTTAAATGCAAATAGTTAATTTATAGATTACTTTTCTAACCACAAGACTGGATCCTAGATTCAGTCCTGAGACATCTCCTGTAAACAATTGTTTTAAAGCGTGTTGGTTACAGTTGTGATTTTTAAGGAATATTGTTGTATGTTAAAAGTTGACACTTTGAAACTTTCTCACATAGAATCACCAATGTTATCCTATTGGAGGAAATTCACTTAGCAGGTAAGTAATGTTATTGTTACTTTCTCTTACTCGGTGTTGGAACCTGGATCCAGCACTGGTGTATCTCCTGTAAAATATTGCGATTCATTCATACAGGTGAGTTTTAAGGAATATTTGTAGTTTTTGAAAACCAACACTTAGAAACTTTTCTGGTGAAAACCAGACTTCTGAAAGAAACAGGTTAGTGTTAGATTCCTTACCTTAGAATATCCCCAGGCGTCAGGCTGGATCCGGAAAGTTTTCGTCAGCAGTACCCTTGTGCGTTGGTAGGCGTCTGCGGCTCCGCGTCCGTCGTCAGCATCATGATCGCCGGGATGACGTCGGAGTACTTAGATGCCGCCCTCGCGCACTGATGTCAGTTCTTCTTTTTACCGTGCCAGCTTGCGCAGATCTGGGAAGAGCAGTATTCTTAGTAATTTTTTGACTAACTTTTTGATCTATTTTGGATCTCTTTTTCGAGTCGATTTCGACTCCTGGTGCTGTAGGTATGCCTGGCTTTAAGCCGTGCGACGCCGTTCACTGCCTGATGCCGGTAACAGACCCCCACCATCGGTGTCTCTACTGCCTCGGGGCCGACCACGACGACAAGTCGTTCCCCAACTGCCGGGCCTTGACTTCGAAAGCTAGGCTGGAGCGGTCCCGCAAGCTACTCTAGATCCGGCAGTCGGCTCAAGGTCCCGGTCGAGGAGGTGGTCGAGGGACCAGTTGCGCAGCCGCAGTCGTCGCTTGTCTAGTTATCGCCAGCACTAGTCGGGCTCGCACAAGTCCTCTGGTAAGTCGAGGCACTCCAAGAAGTCGTCGAAGAGGCGACATCGCTCTTTTAACTCCGCTCGCGCGATGTGGCTGAGGGTTTGGGCGACACCGCCCACTCAGCTCGGTCAGAGCCGCAAGCGCCGCCTCCAGACCCATACCCTCCGGTGCCTAGCCTGTGAGCGACGCCGGAGGAGATTCTTGATTCATGAGGACTCCCTTCCTTCCGTTGAGGCCTGCTAGCCCACCTTCGGGCCCGCAGAGGCAACTTGCGGCCTAGGCGGGCCGGTGTATCCAGCCCCGGCGCCGTCGGGTGCTTCGGCCCCGTGGCCTTAGTCTATTTCGGTCCCGACGCCGCCGGCCCCCCGTGGGATCCGTGCCTGGATCCTGGTGGACACCAGTTGACCTTACGACCCCACCGCTGGCGCCGACCCCCATGGTGTCGCTCCCGGCGTCGGAACGGCGCCACTCGGCGCAGTCTCCGGCGTTGATGGGCGAGGCCTTAACCTATGACCCGGCTCCGTCATTCCAGCCCGTTTACCAGGGCACGGATGAAGGGGAGGACTGGGAGGGGTCTGAGGACCCTCTGGCACAGCAGTGCCGGTTGAGCCTGGACAGGGCAGACGAGCTAGGGGAGGCCAGTGGTCTGGACACATCGCCTGACACTGGATTCCCCCCTCCTCCCTCCCCGGCTACGGAGGAAGGTGCCACTTATGGTGTGGTGGTGCGCAGGGCAGCCAAGGCCTTGGCTCTTGAGCTCCCTTCTGTGGCCGTGAGGACTAACCACCTCACTGAGGTGCTTCAGCCGCTAGTAAGCTCCTCGGAGCCTCTGCTGCCGTTCAATGAGGCCCTCACGGACGTTCTGTTGGGCACCATGTCCAAGCACTCCACTGTGCCCCCTGTGGATCGGAACGTGGCCCAACGCAACCACCTGGCTCCGGGCAACCCTAGCTTTCTGTCCATGCACCCCATCCCAAGAGCCTGGTGATCCAGGCTTCTACGTCCCAGACCACATGCTCGACTGCCCCCCCCCCGGATCTGGAATCCAAAAGGTTTCATCAGTTTGGGAAGAAACTGTTCTCATTGAGTTTGGGATTGTAGTCTATCAACACCGCTTGCCTTTGGGCCGTTATACCCAGTCTTTGTGGGACACTGCTGCGGACGTGCTGCCCCAGTGCTCGGAGGAGGCCTGGGCCCGGCTCGCCTTAGCCCTTGCGGAGGGGCAGGATTTGGTGCGTTATTCCATCCGGTGTGGACTGGATACCACGGACTCGCTGGGAAGGGCGATTTCCACGACTGTGGCGGTTTGCCCCCACGCCTGGCTGAGGTCCGCCAATTTCTCGGGCGATGTCCAGGCCACGCTCATGGACATGCCCTTAGATGTCCGCCGCCTCTTTGGCGACAAAGCAGACAGTGCGCTAGAGCGTTTCAAGGACTCCAGGGCTACTTCCAAGTCCTTGGGCCTGTCAGGCCAGCACCAGCTAACTTCTGCTTTTCGCCCCTTTCGTGACCAAGGAAGGGGCACCCCCGCACGTCCTGCCAGCCACAGGCCGCAGAACCAGCCTCAACGCGGCTGCGGACATGGTAAATGCCTTGGCGGTGCCGGGGACAACGGCAGGGTCAGTTCACATCCGCGCCTGCAGCATCTGCCTCAGAGCCTTCCTGGTCCGACCATTTAGGTCCATTCGACACCAGTAGGGTGCAGGGTCCGCCATCATCTCCACTGGCGCTCCTTCACGTCGGACATGTAGGTACTGCAAATCGTCAGAAGGGGCTACTCCCTCCCCTTCGAGGTGACCCCTCCAGCCATGCCACCGCAATGCCACTGCATGTCAGGTGATCAATTGAAACTTCTGCAGGAAAAAGTTAATGCCCTCTTGGCCAAGGGGACTGCATTCCTGGGCCAGAAGTAGGACGTGGTTGAGCTATTCCCACTACTTTCTGGTACGAATGAAGGACAAAGGAGGTCTACGGCATATTTTGGACCTCCATAGCGTCAACTGCTTCCTCCGGAAAGAGAAGTTCAAGATGCTGACTTTAGCTCAGGTCCTAGCTGCCCTAGACCCTAGAGACTGGATGGTAGCGTTGGACTTGCAGGATGCATATTTCCACATTCCCGTCCTGCCAGCCCACCGGCGCTGCCTCCGGTTCATGGTAGGCCATGAGCACTTTCAGTTTACCGTGCTCCCCTTCGGCCTTACCAGCGTTCCTCGGGTGTTCATGAAAGTGATGGCGGTGGTCGCTGCTCATCTGCGCAGATCAGGGGTTCCAGTCCTCCTGATCTCGACGACTGGTTGTTGAAGGCTGGCTCGCCCCAAACAGTCGTTTCCCACTACCAGACTACAGCCAACCTCCTGCACTCGCTGGGGTTCTCCATCAATGTGCGGAAGTCGCACCTGTACCCCTCTCAGAAGCTCCTCTCCATGGGAGCGGTTCTGGTCTCTGCGCAGTTTCGGGTTTATCTCCCCCGAGCAGCGGGTTCGGGATATTCAGGCTCTGATTCTGACCTTCCAGCCTTTATCCTGGGTTTCGGCTCCTGTTGCTGATGGCTTCCTGCATCCTTCTGGTGCATCACGCCAGGTGGCGGATGCGGGCTCTGCAGTGGGACCTGAAGTTTCAGTGAGCACAGCATCAGGGCAACCTGTCCGACCACGTCCTGATCTCGGAGGGCACTGCGAGTCAGTTGCAGTGCTGGATCACGAACCGCGATAGGGTCAACAGCAGATCCCTCTCTCTACCCCAACCGGAGCACGTAGTAGTGACGGATGCGTCCCTCCTGGGATGGGGGGGGGCCCACTTGGAAGAGGCGGAGATCAGAGGCCTCTGGTCCCGGCTCCATATCAACCTTCTGGAGCTGCGGGTGATGCGTCTTGCACTGAAAACATTCCTTCCCTCTGTCCGGGGAAGTGTAGTGCAGGAGTTCACCGATAACACCACCGCCATGTGGTATTGCAACAAACAGGGCTGGTTGGGTCGTGGAACCTTTGTCAGGAAGCTCTGCGCCTTTGGACATGGCTGGAACACCAGGGCATCACCCTGGTGGTTCAACACCTGGCATGTTCCCTGAACGCCAGGGCGGACGAACTCAGCTGCTGGTGCATGATGGATCACGAATGGCGTCTGAACTCGGACGTGGCGCAAAGTCTTTCGGCAGTGGGGAGAGCCTTGGTTAGATCTATTTGCCACTGAAGAGCGCGCAATGTCTCAGTTCTGCGCCTTGGAATTTCCAAGGCGGCACTCGCTCGGAGACGCTTCTCGTCGCGAGTAGAATTGCGGTCTGTTGTACGCCTTTCCGCCTATACCACTTCTGCCCAGAGTGCTGAAGATCAGGCGAGACCGGGCCCAAGTCATCCTTGTGGCTCCGGACCTGGCGCGAAGATACTGGTATCCCGAGCTACTCAGCATGTCAGTCGATCCCCAATTAATCTGCCTCTTCGGGAGGACCTTCTGTCGCAGCAGCAGAGGACGGTCCTCCACCCTAACCTGTCCAGTCTCACACCTACATGCGTGGAGATTGAGCGGAGACAGTTGAGGCCATTTGACTTGCCTTCTGAAGTCTGTGATGTGATTCTGACAGCCAGGCGTTATTCCACAAAATCGGTACATGCCTGCAAGTGGAACAAATTTGTGGCATGGTGCACAGCCAAGGCTGTGGATCCACTCTCTGCCCCCGTTTCAGAGGTTCTCCTCTTCCTGCTTTCTCTTGCCCAGCAGGGCTCTGCTATGGGCACTATCAAAGGCTAACTCTCAGCAATTTCAGCATTATTAAGGGTTCCTGATCAGCCTTCTCTTTTCAAGCCCCCTGTTGTAAATAGATTCTTGAAAGGCATCACACAAGTTTCCTCCTGTTCTCTTCCTTATGCCTCAGTGGGACATGAACCTTGTACGAACTTATCTGATGTGCGCTACCTTTGAGCCACTTCATAACTGTCCTCTTCGTCTTCTGACTCTTAAAACTGCATTCCTGGTTGCCATCACCTCTGCCAGGAGAGTGAGTGAGCTCCAGTCTCTATCTTTTAAACCTCCTTATCTCTGTCCATCTGGACAAAGTTGTTCTGAGGACTCGTCCTTCTTTCCTGCCCAAGGTGGTCACAGCCTTTCATATCGGGAAGTCCATCACCTTGCCCACCTTCTTTCCGCCTCCACATCCCTCAAAAGAGGAAGAGAGGCTCCACCGTCTGGACCCAAAACGTGCACTCTCCTTCTATCTAGACCGCACACGCCATTTCCGGGTGGAAGACCAGCTCTTTGTTGGTTATGTGGGCGCTAAGAAGAGACTGGTGGTGCACAAGCGGACCATCTCTCGGTGGGTCGTGTTGTGCATCAAGGTCTGTTATTCCTTGGCGAGAAAGGAGCCTCCTGTGGGGCTGCGCGCCCATTCCACTCGGGCCACGGCGGCTACTACTGCCCTGGGTTGGGGAGACTCCTTGTAGGACATCTGTCAGGAAGCTATGTGTACCTCGCAGCACATGTTTGCTAGGCACTACTGCCTGGACAGCCAAGTCCGGAGAGATGGCTTTTTCGGCTGTTTCGTTCTCCAGGACTTTCTGGTGTGATCTTGGTTCGCAGACCCACCACCGGGGTTGTTATTGCTGGGGTATCTATTCTAAGGTAAGGAATCTAACACTAACCTGTTTCTTTCAGATGCACAAGTTACTTACCTTCGGTAACGATATATCTGTAAAACAGTAGTTAGTGTTAGATTCCTTCCCCCCCCACCCATCCTCCCTGTACTGCGAACAGATATCTAGGGTTAAGGTATCTCCCTTTGAGGGTCCTAGTTTCATGGCACCAGTGTCGGTTTCTATCATGGCTCTGCGTTCCTGGCGCGGAAAGCTATATACAGAACTAACGTCCGTGCGCGAGGGCGGCGTCTAAGTACTCCGTCATCCCTGCGATCTCTACGCCGACAACTGACGCAGAGCCGCAGACGCCGCCTACCGACGCACAAGGGTACTGCTGACAAACTTTCCGAATCCAGCCTGACGCCTGGGGATATTCTAAGGTAAGGAATCTAACATTAATTACTGTTTCTTACAGATCTATTGTTACCGAAGGTAAGTAACTTGGGCAATGGATTCCTATGGAGGAAAATTGAGTTAACAGTAAATCACGGTTATAGTTAATATTCAGGTTCAGTGCTGGGCTAAAAGATACAGCTTTGGGTTCTCTCCTTATAACAGGTGAGTAAATCGGAATTCGTTGTTCGGCTGATTTTAGATGAATATTTTAAAGTTTCAAAACTCCACAAGTGAAACCAGTCAATGTTACCCTATGGAAGAAAAGTGAGTATTCTGCTTTTGGGTAAGTACTCGACTGGCAGAGTTAAGCTTCTGGGCATAGACTCAGGGGTCTCCCAGGGTCAGGTGGGTACAGTCGTTACACCCTAAGCGGCACTGGGGCAGCCGGGTGCAGAGAGAGTAGGCCCAATGCTATCCTATGGAGGATATGGGGCCTTCGGTTGGTGGCTGCTAGCAGGCAGCTGTGGGAACTGGGCTCCTGGTCACTTGCTCAGGGCAATTGGGAAAGTAGATTAGGACAGAGGTTGCACTCCCAGGGGCTCTCGGGCGGCTGGGTGCCGGGTGCTTTTGAGCCTTCGGGCGCTCAATGTTATTCAATAGGAGTCTTGGAAATCGAACAAAGGCTGCAGGCTCTGGGACTGAGATGCTTCCGTTTCGACCACCACTTCGAGAGGTAACTTGAGACCTTGAAGGATAGGTAGACTCCCAGGAGTTGGACACAGGGAGCCGTGGGGCGCCGGGAGCAGGTGTGTCTTTGGACTTTGGGAAATCTTATCCTCAGCTGGTAGTGGTTGGAAGGGTAAGGGGTCCCTGGTTGCGAGGAGGCTGTGTGTGTGTGTGTCAGGGTACAGGGCCCCTAAGGATGGCACAATAAGTGCTGCAGCTCTTAGGGGTCTTCTCTGATCACAATGCCCTGGGTACCATTTACCAGGGGCTGACATGGGGCCAGAGATGCCAATTGGGTTTAGGTTTCAACACAGTTTTAGGGAAGGAACACAGGCCCTGGCCACCTGATTGGCCGCAGCCCAGGGCACCCTCAGTCACAGCACATCAGCAATTCAGCAAAAAGGGGGGGCATACCATGCAAGAAAGATGGCACTTTCTCCCACAAACTCATTGCTCACTGGTTGGGGAGCTCATCTCCAAACTCTCACAATTCAGGGCATGTGGAGCCTGCAGCGAAAGCAGCTTCACATAAATCATCTAGCGCTTTTAGCACATTTTTTTCTAGCACTCAAAGCCTTACATGTTAATCTAGTAGGCAAATCTGTCCTGATGCGTACAGACACAACAGCAATGTACTTCATAGAGAAACTAGGGGGAGGGATGGACTTTCTCTCCAGCTGTCACAGCTAGCACAGACCATCTGAAGGTGGGTCACACGTCACAAAATGTATATCCTTGTAGAACATTTTCCAGGAGTAGACTATCAAATAGCAGATCTGCTCAGACGACTAAGACAACATATCCACAAGTGGGAACTCCACCCTAGAGTTCTCCTCTCATTCTTTCAGGTGTGGGGCTTCCCGGAGATAGATCTGCTCGCCACACAACTAAATGCAAAATATCCAAGCTTCGCATCTAGTTATTCACACCCATTATCCAGAGGCAATGCACTATAGATTAATTTGTCAGGCATATTTGCCTACGCTTTTCTGCCTTTCCCACTCATTCCAGTAGTGGTTTGACAGCTCAAACGGGCGTCCCTGACACTAACCCTAGTTGCTCCCACATGGGACCGTCAACACTGGTTCACCACCCTGTTGGAACTCTCAGTAGTTCCTCACCCAAAACTACATCTTGCACCCAATATTCTCAGACAGAGCTTTGGAGAAAAAAGACATCCAGATCTCAGTTATGTCAACCTTGCGATCTGGCACCTTAATCTCAATCTTCTGCCAGGCTGCATGAACTTGATCAAAAAAGCTAGACTTCCTACTACAAGGGCTTGCTCTGCAGCTAAGTAGAAGTGATTTGTGATTTATTGTAAAAACAATCATATCAACCCGCTTGATGTTTCAGATCTCAACATTATCTACTATTTAAAGCATCTACAGCTTTCAAATTTAGCGTACATATCCATACGCCTAAATCTGGCTGTAATAGCTGCATACCTTCAAACCGACGACATCTGTCTCTTCAGGGTCCCTGTCATTAAAGCATTTATTAAAGTCATTCCCCCAAGACTTCCACCTGCTCCAATGTCTAATCTCAATATTGTCCTCAGCAGACTGATGGGTCCACCCTTTGAGCCATTGCACAGATGTGAGGTGTAATTTCTCAATTGGAAGGTAGCTTTCCTCATAGCAATCACATCACTAAGGAGAGTGGGTGAGCTTCAGGCACTAACCATTGACGAACCCTTTTTACAAGTACACCAAAACAAAGTGGTTCTTCAGACTAAGTCTGAATTTCTACCGAAGGTGATTTCTGTTTTTCATATCTACCAACTTTTGAATTGCCTGTGTTCTTCTCTCAACCCGATTCTGTGGCAGAACGTGCTCTACACACCTTAGACGTTAAAGGAGCATTACTCTATTACATAGAAAGGACATAATGGTTCCGTAGGACGAAACACTTTGTGGCTTTTGCTCCACCACGTAAAGGCAATCCCATGTCAAAATCAGGTATTGCACGGTAGATAATCCAATGCATTCGGAAATGTTGTTGAAAAGCAAAACTGACGTCAACAATTCCCCCTAGACTGCACTCCACCACAAAATAGTGGCTTCTATGGCTTTCGTAGGAAATAACCCCAAAGATGGCATCTACAAAGCTGCAACATGGTCTACACCTCACACATTCACAAAAAAATATTGTGTAGGTGTTAGCAAGACCGCACGCTAGTGTGGGCCTAGCAGTTTTACGCACACTCTTTCAAACCACTGCAACAGCTACAGGTTAGCCTCCGCTTGTGGACTTTACTACTATATAGTCTGTGCAAAGCATGTGATCTACAGCTCACATGCCTCAAACGGATATTGCTACTTACCCAATAAGCATCTGTTCTTTGGTTGTAGAGCTGTAGATTCACATGTGCCCACCCGCCTCCCCGGCTACCTGTTGCAGCGATATCTTACTTAGATACATGAACATAGATATCTATATTCTACTACTCTTAATTAACTCCATATCACCGAAAGGAGGAGTCACTTACCTTGTTACTGGAAAAGACAAATTCGGAGAAAAATAAAGTGCAAACATCCGGACCCAACATTAGGTGGCAGGCTTGGCAAAGTATCTGAATTTACAGCTTTACATGCCAAGAACAGATGCATACTGGGTAAGTAGCATTTTCCTTTTGGTGTAACCCTTCAAGCCCCCAATACTCCTACTCAAGAAATATGTAGGTTCTGCCATGAAAGTGTAAAATATGTTTTGGACCAGACTTTAACCCAGTCTATGAACTCGTAACATAGTGTCAGCAAACAAATCGTGATCCCACCCATACCGCTGTATCCTCCCCTTTCCAAACCGTGAAAGAAGGCAGTGTCCTCCATGGAAGAAATGCTAATTAATTGTATATCCAAAGTCTCGCAAGACCTCAACCCCTCGGAAAGGCAACATTATCAGGTAGTAGCCTCACCAATTGGGCAACTACCCTGTAAGGAAGAAATGGCAGTTAGTCAACCACATAAATATCTCGGTGACATCCCTGTGAAAAAGGAAATCTAGTTAGATGGCAGTATTCTCTATCACAAAGTGGCCCAAAGCAAAACCTGGTGCAGTCGTTTAGTGATGAACATGGGTGACATACCAGAGGGTTTCAACGTATTGCGAATCCACATATCTACAAAACGTTCCGTTGTCGAGCCCTCTACCTGTTCCGGAAATCCAACTAGGGTACATTATTGCCGCATGATCTCCCCTCTGCATCCTCCACCAAGCCTCTAAATCTCCGCCGCGGGATGTGACTTCAGTTACCTGTTTTCTCAAGGTGGCCACCTCTGTTTGCAGACCCTCTATCGAACCTTCAGCTATTCAAAACTTTTCGGGGACTTTGCCTAGATCTGTGCGAGTGCAAGCGCTGCTCTGCGAAGAGCTGTGGTAGTTCAGTACGGAGAGAAGCTTATGTTTCATTGGCTTGTGTGTTTGTCCTTTGTAAATGCTGTCTTCTGATTCATTATGAGGCTTGTTAGTCCCTCCTTTGTACAGCCATGTCATCCTTTGTATCCTCCCATGGCTACTGGCCTTTTTACGTGGTTGTTACACAGGGCATGAACAATTTAATTTTAGCCGCCGCTTTGTCCAGTGGGCAGCCTGGTCCTGGGAGCCGCCGCAGATCATCCGGGTAGTGTGCCTCTTCTGAAATTCCAAGGGTGCGCTGCAGAGCCCGAGGCCCAGGGAGCTGCTGGAGCCGGAGCCCGGTGCAAGAGACGGACAGGTAAGTGTTTGTTTTCATTCTTAGCACTCAAGCCTCAGCCAGGGTCACCTTCCTTCGTCTCTCTGCCTTGGTTTCTGCTCCGCTGCGTGTAACGTGAGCATCGCCAGAGTTAACATATGGGTCCCTCGCGCATAGTGAACTCAGAGTTTACTGGAAGGATGGTAGAAGACAGTACAGCTGGGCTGGTCTTCCAGAGGTACCCCTACTATCCTGCCCATCTTGGAGGCGCATAGTCAGTCAGGGACGCAGAGCTGCTACCAACACAGCAGCAATACACTCTGCAGGAAGCAGCAAGTGTGAACGAGTCAAAGGGTTTAAGTGCTGGGTCAAACAACCGGAGACCAAAATACAACTCCCTTCTTCCAGTGCAAACTTTTTGTTCTTCCCTTCTCAATTCATTCTGCCCAGAAAACGTTAAAGGCAAGTGTGAACCAGGCTTTCTTCAGCAAAGAAAAATGTTCAATGTCACAACACCACTGCACACATGCGAAGGAGAATAATGGTAAAGTCACTAACTGAGCGCGTAATGGGGGTAAACATCTCAGAAGCAGCAATACTGCAAAAAGATGTCATTACTACTCCGTGTTACTCCATACCCTTTCTTTAGTGGATCAGAAGGAAATAGCAAGTTGCTAAAAATCATTGGTCCTCCCGTGTTCTCTTTGCCAAGTCCTGCATCTTTAAGAATCACCAAGAGGCATTGCATAAAGCTGGTTTGTTTTAGGACGTCTGCCTGGGGTTGGAGCTCTTATGTGACATCATTCACAGGGTGGCCCTTTAATGAGCTAAATTGTGGTGAGAGGCAACAAGGCATTAATGAAACCTATGGTACATGTGGGATGTCGTTGAGCTGCTTTCGGTCATTCTGATCAATTAACATCTTGGAATGGAAGCATGAGGTTATGTTGTGTTTCGTCATCGTCTGGAGTGATAGCTTCTGTTTCTTTGCGGTGACGTCATGGAATGCTGTAATCTGTTAAGGTTGCTAGTGGTGCTGCAGTAGTGGCATGTGGTGCTATTGTATATTTTGTTACAGCATATTTTGTCCTATTTATTGTAATGACGTCAAATGTTTAGGAAGTCTAGAAATGCAAACAAGAAAAACAAGATAAGCATTTAAAGCTATACTACACATGCCACTTTTGGGGTAGTTCGGGCTATATACACACACCAATACCCATAAAGCATGCCCCGCCACTTCAGAAGATAAATGAATGTTATGATCTTTCTCCTTAGAGATTCTATTGAAGTTAAGATTTGCTGTAGTGGTATGCTGAGATGAGTTCTTGTGCCTTATGCCGTGGTATATTTTGTTATGGCATATCATATCGCATTACAGTAATTTATGTCATGATAAATTCGCATAAGACACAATGATATGTTACTCCTGTTTAAATAGTCTGTTATCTATGCCACTTAACTTTCTAAGCCCTCTGCGGTAGCCATCCCCTCTTATACGGAAATATCTACTTTCTTCTGAATCATACCCTGCCTATCTAGCGGCCTAAAGTTACCAGTGTGTAACATGTGGGCGCTATACAAAACCCTTAAACGCAAGATCAATAAAGCCATGCCGTGATGTTGGTTTTGTGCTGATATCACAATGTGTTGTTTCAATGTGATAATGCTATGTTTTCATATTATCGAGTTACAATGCTCTGTTACGTTGGAGTTTCTAAGGGGGCTCTTGCTCGGCGACACTTCGACACAAGTGAAGCTTTATTCTCCTGTACGCCTTTCACCATGTACCACTACTGCCCAGAGTGCTCAAGAAGATCAAGTGCGACCGGCCTCAAGTCATTCTTGTAGCTCCGGACTAATTCCCGAGCTACATTTTAGTGCCACGACCTGACCAGGCCATCGATCCTCCGAGCAGACTGCGCCTTTGGGAGGATCTTCTGTCGCAGCAACAGGGGACGGTTCTTCACCCAAACCTGTCCAGTCTCCACCTCCTTGTGTGAAGATTGAGTAGCAGCAGTTGACAGCTTTCGACCTTCCGCCCGAAGTTTGTGACGTTATCTTAGCAGCCAGGCGTCCCTCCACTAAAACCAAATACGCCTGTAAATGGAACAAATTTGTGGCATGGTGCACAGCAAAGGCTGTTGACCCCCTCTTTACTTCTCTAGCTGAGGTCCTTTTGTGTATTCTTTCCTTGGCCCAGCAGGAACCTGTTTTGGGCACTCCTGAAGGATATCTAGCAGCAATTTCTGCTTTTCTAGGGCTGCAAGATCAGCCTTCTTTATTCAAATCCCCTATCGTTAGTAGATGCTTTAAGGGCCTTACTCATCTTTTCTCTCCATCTCCTTTTGTAATGCCCTAGTGGGACTTAAATCTGGTTCTCACCTTTCTTATGTATGCTCCCTTCTAGCCTCTTCAGAACTGTCTGCTCAGGTTGCTGACTCTCAAAACTGCCTTTTTTGTTGCCATCACCTCTGCTCCCAGGGTGAGTGAGCTGCATGCTTTTATCTTTTAAACCCCCTTTTCTAGCTGGCTATCCTGATAAAGTGGTGCTTCGTACCAAGCCTTCATTCATTCCTAAGGTAGTCATGCCTTTTTGTATGTGGTACAATCTATCACTGCCCACCTTTTATCTATTTCCGCATCTCTTCAAGGAGGAGGAGAGACTCCGTCTGGACCGTTAACAGGCATGGTCTTTTTTTTATCTTGATTGCACAAAATTAGTCCGGGTGGAGGATCAACTCCTAAATCGCTTTGTGGGTGCCAAGAAAGGTTGGGCCATCTCCAGATGGGTTGTCCTTTGCAATAGAATATGCTATGCTTTGACGAAGGACCCTCCTGTGAGGTCAGGTGCTCATTCCACCAGAACAATAGCGGCGACCACGGCATTCGAGCCCTTGACATCTGTCAGGCAGCAACGTGGGCATCCTTGCACACGTTCGCCAGACACTGCCTGGATATCAGAGTCTGGAGGAATGGGTACTTTGCCCGTTTAGGCCTCAAGGACAGTTTATGGTTTGATCTTGGTTCGCAGACTCCATCTGGGATGGCATTACTGGGTTATCTATGCTAAGGTTAGGACTCTATAACAGTCTCTATCAGATGAATATGTTACGTAACTTCGGTAACGATGTATGTGGAAGAAACCTTAGTTGTAGATTGCTTTCCACCCCACTAATCCTCCCTGCTGTCAGAACTCATTTCTAGGGATAGGGACTCCCCTAAAGGGCCCTAGATTTGATGCAAAAGTGATCAGTGTATTTCGTGGCTCTGCGCTTCTGGCGTAGAAAGTCTTGTTAAGAACTGACGTCAGCACGCATGTGCGGCGTCTATGTAGATCCCGCAATGTCATCCCGGTGCCCATGACACCGACTACAGATGTGTAGCTGACCGATGCCACCCAACGACAGGCTGAAGCAAAAAAATTCCGGACCCAGACTGACGCCTGGGGGAAAGTCTAAGGTGAGGGATCTACAACTAACATATGTATCTACCAGATATATATAGTTACCAAAGGTAAGTAACTTGTTCTACTTTTGCATTGTCTGGTGAGTTGAAGTGGTGACGTATTCCAGAAGTCCAGTCCAGGTCATTGTCCTCGCAGAGCAGGAAGAGCCGCCACTGCGGGAAAATTACAGCAGGAGAAAATTGCCGAAAATCAATCGAAAATCGCTGAAACACCAGCTCGGAGGTTGGGAGCTTGGGAGTCAAGGCTGTGAGGAAGGAGGGGGTCGCAGAGCCTGGGTGAGTGCATGGACACAGGGTGGCGGTAACAGCAGGCAAAACCGGACGCCTGTAGCCATCATGGAAAAAACGCAAATTGCCTGCCTGACCCTCACCACTATCTCCTCTCGCTCCCCCTCCCCACCACACTTGAATAAAAACTTTTTAAAAATCTGCTGCCAACCCCCGCTAACCTCTCTAGCCAGCCCCCCGGCACGGCCTGCTAAAACTGCCTGTTGAACCACCACACCACTGGACTTGGAGAGGCAAAAATCTGGGAAACCGTGGGCTGTGTGCACTTGACCTTCGGTCATTGGACCTTGGGCTTCGGACTAAAGGGAAAAATCCCCCCCTGGAAAAGGAAAATGGGAAATTGGAAAAAGTAGTGAAGACCAGTCGGCGACTGTGTCTGTGGGAGGCAAGCTCGGCTGCCCTTTAGCAGGCGGCTGGTGTCTTGTGGAGGCGGCCCGAATAGTTTGAGTGCAGCTAACAACCAGCCTTGAGAGCCCCGCTTGTCCCTGCCCTTGTTCCAGTCCATCACCGCCTTTGTTCCAGCTTGCTTCACTGCCATATCGCTCCACATTACACAACCAAACATTAAAGTATCAAAAACATCCCTACACCGCCTAAGTGGAAGTCACAAAGATGGTTTCAAAGTTGGTCCAACAACGACGCTGCAAACGACAACACCCCAACCTGACCCGATACAAACCAGCTACAGACTCACCTTAGGTGCAAATTGCTGTTCTCAGCCGACAGACTACCTTCACCAGCAACCAACAATCCGACAGAAAGAAAGGGGAAGCCAGGGTACAGGCTCGGAGACATCAAGATTGCTCCACAGCTGTTCTGCGCAGTCCTAGCCATCCAGCCAATTCATCGTTCATCGCCAATCATTCACCACCCATCACTCACCAGATTCCAAGTGGGACAGTTAACAGTAAAACAGCAATACAGTAAATCAATCCCAAAACTAAGCAACCCTCTTCAAGCACTCACGCCCAAAGTCGACCATCAGAAAAGCAAAGAAAGACTTAGGGCTGTTTATAGTAGCAAAAAATCCCTATGAGATCGGGGCGAGTAAGGAAATTTCCGACAAAGACCCCCCAAAAAAGTGCAAAGACCAAGGTAGTGTCCTCAATGGCTGCCATGCAAACCCACTCACTGGCAAACTCAAAACCAGTTTTTTTGCTCAGGCCATGACCATCCGTCCACTGACAAGCCAGAACCAGGCCAGATAGAGCTTACAAATTCAACAATCAAAAAAATATCATTAGATTATTTTAGGAATTCAGCTCCATTGACCGCCTCGAGGAGAAAATCCAGTCCCTTCGACAAACCTCAAATTCTGGTTCAGCCCATGATTCATGCTGCAGCCGGAGGACTCTGGAGCTCAACACAAACAAGTCTACCTCTAACAACAGAGTCTTTTCTAACCGACGCTTTAGATGCCTTGGAGGATAGAGGTCTATACCAGCCTCCCGACTCAGTCAGATCAAACCAAACTGGCTTCCCTCCAAGTCAGCACCTTCCAAGATGCACTTCAGCCAATTCTACAGTCTGCCCCCAACTTAAACAAGTTCTCTCCAATAGCACAAAAATCCCCAAATCTTAACACATCGGATAACCAAATTAGGAGCCCAAGAGTCCTGTCACCACAGGTCGTTACTCATCCAAGTGCCAACCTGAGCAGTCACAACCAGTTTGGCACCGAGTGTCCTCACAACAACACAGACCGAAGAGATCAAATGGTAAATCAAGAGTGGCCGAAGAGATCAAATGGTAAATCAAGAGTGGCCGAAGAGATCAAATGGTAAATCAAGAGTGGCCCAATGAGAATGTAATCCTCACCTCTTTAGATTTATCATTTTTCACTAATTGACCTAACAAGCCTATTGTGCATGAAAAGCCCACATCAATTGACCTTAATGACCTATGGTCCCACCTACTGCAAACCCTTCAAACCACGGCCACAGCACTGACATATCACTCTGATAAGATGAACCTACAGGTGCACCTTATTAAGACCCCAGCAGTATACACCGCTTGGATTGATAAAAAACTGGAGGCGCTCAACTCACTTATTATAAAATCTCAAGCCCAACTGATCCAATAAGTATGCTGCTGCTCTCCCATAATTGATTCTTTATCATCATTACCCCAATTTCTCTACTCCGTATTAATGGAAATCAAGAAGCGACCAGAGTCAGGGCTTCATGCCTCCCCTCCCCAGGCCCGGAGTTCTGTTCAGGACCCTACTTCCGTTGATGCACAATTTCAACCCCTCTCTGCACCTGGTGGAGCTAGCACACTGCAACGTAAATCGCACAGAATCACGTATCCCCCATAAACCACATCAATTGTTAAAACGTGGAAAAAAAAGACAGCGGAAGAGCCAGAATAAACAAATAACAGAAACTGAAAGCTCCAGTGTTGGTTACTGTAATGTCCTGAACGTCTCAGGATCGTTAACAGACAAGATAATGAGGACGCAACCACTTGTGTACGTTTAGTTATTTTAATATAGGCAAAATAATACAAAGTCCACAAAAGAACTAGTCACTGGAATCCTCCAGTCTTTCTACGTTACCAACCCACAGCACGGATGGTCCTAACCGTCCTCTGCAAATACGCCGGTCCCGGCGTATGCCAACAGAAGGCAGAATTATGCAATGGCCGAAAATGCCAATCGATATGCTGTGAGGGGCACGAAGAGCGAGGGGGAGAACAGAGGAGTCAGGGAAACACCCAGCCGGGGTCTCTACCTGAAGGGAGCAGCCGCTCAACCTCTTCCTCGTACTGCACCGGGACGCGGAGTCACCTCCTGGTGCTGCGTCACCGATGCCCAAATCAAAGTATGGTGATGGAATCGAGAGCAGCCGCTCGATCGATCCTGTGGACCTCCTAGACTGTAACGCGGCAAACACCTCCCGGTGTGCGTCACAGCTGGTAGTCCCTGAATCTCGGGTCGAGCTGGGAGCTACGGCTCCTACCAGCGCAAGTGCTACGGTGACTGGACTCAGCCGAGTCAAGGCGAGGCTCAATGGAAGTCCGGTAGAGCTTCCGGGTCTGAAACAGGTTGAACTTGGCAAGACACGGCTCAGGGAGTAACGACTCGACCTACTACCGTTCTTGCTGGGCTGGAGCTACCACTCCGGAACGCTGCTCTTCACGAAGCAGGTATGTCGATGTAACTCAATATCCAACAGCGTTCTTCCTCCAGGTTCCTCCTTTTATAGGGCGTGTTTCCTTGAGTCATGTAACGGCTCTCCCGTTTACATAACATCTAACCCGCTAAGCATTCTGGGAGTCATAGTCCGTTTCCGCTGGTTACTGGTTTTCCCCCGCATGACGGGAATTCTTGACAGTTACCTTCAAAAGACCAACTCAGAAATATTAAGGGTAGAGCGAGCCAAGCTAGCTACAACAGGAGCAAATTCAAGCCACCATCCAACGGCGTCGGAACCGGTAACTCTGAAAGAATTCTCACTCCAGAACAGTCAACCGGTAGGGCCAGCGCAAGTTCTATTGCCTCCACCGCTGTTACTCATTCAAGTGAAACCCGGTCTTAGCCAATCCCTCACAGAGGCGCCGGCACCAAACGCAAAGCAACAATGGCCCCTACACCATCTAACTCCACTTACCTCAGTGGTGGACCACCTCCTGGGCCTAGAGCACACAGCAGAGGAACAATCTCGCTTGAATACCTCAAATTTACCAAATCGTCATAAGTCTGTGGCCACAAGTATTAGACCTTTGGTTTAACTCCGATTACCCTTTATCGAGAACAGTCTCCTCAACTGCCTGCTATAATTACAACAACTCTGCCAACTGAAGAAATCCCCAAACAAATGAGGCCAATAGCAACTGATGAGGTCTTCATCCATTCAACCAATAGCTCAGACACCAAACTACTGCTAACCCAAGAATACGTCTCAAGAGGCTCTCTTGATATTCTGAACCGTGGAAACAATCTCAGGCTCTTTAAATCATCGCCGGAGTTAAGTACCTTCCAATCAAGACATAGTTGCAATTGTATTTTTACCCTCCACAGGACCCAACATGTGTGAAGTAACCCAACTCACACTAGCATCCCCAGTAATCCTAGAATTAGTTAAGTCAAAAACCGAACAATTTAAAAACTGGGGCATAATAATCACAACCCCAAGTGTGTCTCACTATCCGTCAATATTAGAAAACAACTGTGCTCACCCCTTCAGCACAACCCTGGGCCCTTTTTCAGTTTTAGTCACCAAGAAGTAATTTGCCAAAAGCAACTCCAGAGTGCACATTCAACCAGCAAAACGTTGAGCGGGTGGATTGGTCATGGTTACCAGGGGCTTTATCAAAACCACGGAACAATTGAAACATTATCCACAAGGGCCTAACAATATGTTCCTGGAACATTATTGGATTTGGGCTGAAAATTCAATCTCTGGCCACACTTGGATTCCTAAAGGAATGAGATATCATCCTCTTAAAGGAAAACTGGGCAGTAGAGAGCATCCCCATAGAGGGCTATCTGGAATTCACGTCATTCGCCTTGAGACATTCTAAGTTTGGCAGGCCGAGTGACGGCCTTTCGATATATGTATCAACAAAGCTATCCCAATGCATCACACAGATACAACTTGAGGAAAACTGGCTCTCCGGCATAGTGTTAGGAAGTTCACCCATTGATCGGCAGCTGCTTCTCCTTAATATCTACATTTCTCCATCTACCATTGATAAAAAATCCAACATGGACAATCTAACCAAAATAGTCTGCAATCTTCTAAGTAAGTACGGCAACATACCACCTATAATATCAGGTGACTCTAACTCCAATCTCCATTGCTACTCGTCAGTGGACATTGGGATCGATCCCCCAACGGTTTCCGCACATTGTGCTCCACAGTCGACTCCCACTGGAAACAGTCCATCGAAACTGGGGGAGTACGCAGTTATACAGCTGAACAGTGTAGGATTCACTGTGTTGAATGGGGGTCTTCATACGGACATTCCCCCTGCATGGACCCGTTCAGACCGTTGAACACATTCCTTTCTGGACTTTACTTTGGGGAGCTCGGAGGTACTTCCCTTGATTGATAGTTACTACATCGCACCACAAGCTGAGAGCGATCACCGACCACAAATCATAACACTATCAGCTACCACCCCACGACGACAGCTTGAACTCGCCACACCCACTCAGACTGTCAAACATAAAAAATTGAGGCGAATAAAATGGACGGATGCCACAGTTTTCCCGTGGTGGAAAAATGCAGAGCTTTGTTACACCTATCACAGGAGGCAGACACGCTGGTTATGATCAGCTGGGCTAGCTTCATGAACAAACTATTTAAAGACTCCATCAACGCGGAGTAAAAGGCAACTAGCATTTCAATGCCGCATCTACCCCGTAACAAAGCAATTACGAGCCCAAAGAAACGTGCACTACGCCAATCGAGGAAGAGCCCAGGAGAAAAAAACGCATTTTTAACCTACAAGCAAGCCTTGGCAGCCTTCAAGGTTGCACTACGCAGGGAAAAACAAGCGGCCTTGGATCAATTTTGGCTGAAGCTCATCCACGAAAGCAAGAACCCCAACTCAAAACAATTTTGGTCTTTTGTTAGCTCGGGGCTCTGAGGCAGAAGTGGAGTCGGTAACGCAAACATCAGCGCAGACGATTGGAGCCAATTTTTATCAACGCACTTTAAAGATCAGAACATAAAGGATGACCACTCTGAAGCCTACAGCTCAGCCGGCCCAGTCAACTCCGCGACTTCACATTTAGAACCAAGGAGTCCAAGAGGACTTCAGCGCAGTTACTCACTTACTAGGCTGCCTGAAGTGCCAACAATCAAGGGCCCGGTAATTAATAACGATTTCCCATTGGAGTCCATCGGGACATCGGATGAGTTAAAAAACAGGTTCATGTTCCATAAGGAAATCCAGGACCGAAGGAGCGCCAGGGCCAAACGGCCTTCCTCAGGCCATGGTTAAACTCGACTTGGACTTATGGTCAACTTATCGGACGGACCCCCCTGTTTCTCCATTGCTGGCTATACAATACCGTTCCTGAGTCTTGGCGAGGTGCTATCATTCATCCAATCCCTTAAAGGCGGGAACTGAAATGATCCCAACAATTACGGAATGATAGCACTCCTAGACAATGAGTCCAAACATTACGCCAGAATTTTATTAGAAGATTTGCAGGCCTGGGCCGATTAAACAAAGCGCCTCCCTTTTAACCAGACCGTATTTGTGGCTAACTCTAGCACAACAACTAACTTATTCACTTTGACTGTCCTGAAGCAGAAAGCTGCAATCTAAAAAAAACAGCTGCACTGCTGTTTTGTTGATTTTAATGGCAAAAATTAGAGTACTGGGGTGTTCCCACGCCCCTTTTAAAAGCAATCGTCCAACTCCATTCGGAATCATGGATCAGAATTAAGCTAGGCGAAGGCTCCCACTTGTCCAGAAAAATCAGAACCAATTCTAGCGTAAAACAAGACTGTGTGCTGGCTCCACTTCTTTGTAACTTGTTCATATTAGATTTATCTCTGTCACTAGACAGTGCCAACTGCCATCCTCCTCCATTAGATGGAACCCGCATCAGCAACCTGCTCTATGCCGACGACTTGATGTTACTAAGTCATACTAAAGTGGGTCTACAAAGGCTTCTTGACGAACTGCTTCCCTACACAATGAGAAAATCCTTGGAATTGAACCTTTCCAAAACTAAAGCAATATCTTTTGGGAAGCATAAAAGGCCACGTGGTGGGTGGTTTTTTAACGAAACAAAAATCGAACCAACATCTCACTATAGATATTTGGGTATTTTTTTGGGACTGCAGATGCTCTTTCGTCAAACAAAAAAACGCTAAGGACCCTGTCACTAGAGGCTGCTGCCGCAAAATTATCAAAACAACTGCTTGGCCCAACTTTAACTCCCATGCTGAATGGAATGAAGGCGAGAATAATCAACTCTGTCGTATGGGCAAGAGATCATGAAGGACACAGCTAGTTCATTATTAAACAAATTAACAACCAAATCTTTAAACGTGCCATCCGCCTACCAAAATAGAGTTCACCATCGCAGGTCCATCGTGAACTGGGCCTATTGGATCATCACAGCATCGAGGCCGGCGCATTTATAAAGTCGTGTAATAGACTGCGCCATTCAAGAGAGGGCTCCCTGGAGGCAAAACTTTGGCGAGAAATAGCGAAATGCCAGTCCAGCCTGAATCATTGTCATAACTTGGATCACAGTTTAAAACTACTAGGAGTCAAAGAATTCTGGAAAACAAACCCTTCCCAGCAGGTGCTTATGGCTGCTATTAATAAACAAGACCGACTGTGGTCATTTCATTCAGACAGGGCAATTCTGTCAAAAAGGAATCCTGCCTGGGCAGTAATCACAAATTTCAAACCAGGAGTAGAGTCGCCTCACTTATCCAGCTCTTTTTCATTTTATTTGAAACAAAACTTCTTAGCTCCAAGGATGGGTGACATTTTTTAAAGAACCTGCCCGACTGGCATCGTCTAGATAACATTGAATGCAGGTTGTGTGGCTATCACTCTGAGACAATGAAACACATAGTTTGTGCATGCCCCTCTATGCTCACAGACCGACGGCTACTACTGCAAGGCAAATGTATCAGGCTAGGAGTTCGAACCTGCCGTCAGGCCATAATAGCAGCCCTAAATCTCAAACACCAAGCTGAACATTGTGCTCACTAAATTAGTCCACAAAGCGTCAAAGCAGCTGGAAGAAATTAGCACCGCCAAATCTCTCCCACCGCAACAGGGCGGCAGCCAGCCTGCCGCATTAACAGAACCTCAAATTGCTAACATCAGCTGTATTGTTCCCGGTCCTCCAGGCGAAGACAATCTGCCCTCAATGCATTGAAAGGTTTTAAATAACCTATGACTTCTGCATTCTATTTTTTAAAAAACATTTTTTTTTATATGCTGACTCATTTATTGACAATGCTTTAGTCGGTTTCTACTCAGCGGTCCTTTTTATGATGAACTGATCAAGTTTTAATTTTTTTGTTTTTTGTGTTCAAATCTTTTTTATTGAGCAATAACAGAAATGATAACGGCCATAAGGCATCAGTAGAATTACAATCGTATTGGAGTGACGCCGTAATCAAACATGGATCAGTACATATAAAACAATACATACATACATACAGTAACGGAAAATAAAGCATATTGAAAACAAGAAAGTAACATCAGTCCGGATCTGTAAAAGAGATGAGATGAATGAATAAATGAATAAACAAACAAACAAGATAAACAATATAATATACCATCATTGCATTCTTACGGTTGTACACGGTTCCGTATAGTTCTCCATCCAGATCTAGCCATGTAATACCAGGTATATTTTGTCGTTCCTGCACATTGTGTCTAAGGCTGGTAAGCCCATGGGGGCAGGTTATAACCAGTACAATTCATGCAGCGGGCACTCCCACATTTTATTAAGTATTGACCTCATCAGTGGTGCTTCATGGTGGGTCAAAGGTAAAGGAGGCCTGGTCTAAGGAAGACCATAGTTTTTTGTTGGTAACCTGCCATGGTGATGAGTGCAGAGCGGGATTGTCGGTGCCCCTAATGCAGGATAGCCATTCCCTCCAGGCATTAAAAGAGACCTCAGCCGCTGATTTCCAATTGCATAGGACTACCTTGCATGCTAGTGTTAGCAAGAGATCCAGGAGCTGGCGGTCATGATCCCCCTTTAGTAGTGGGTCTAAAGCTCCCAGGATAATGTATATGAATTCCCTTGCAGGGTGTATGTCAAACCTGTGCCCAATGTAGTCAAAGATTTTAGTCCAATATGTGTGAAGCATGGGGCAATTTCATAACATGTGTGGAAGGTCACCAATACCCGAGGAGCAGTTCCAGCAAGTCGGTGTGTCTCGTAGTCCCACCTTAAATAGTCGCTGTGGGGTCCAGAAAGCCCTGTTAAGAATCATATACTTGGTCTGTGATAGTATCGGCGAGACCTTATGTGTGAGTGCTGATGCATGTATCCTGACCCAGTCTATGCTTATGCCAGTGTTGTTTGGTTCTGATTCCCATTTGGCCTCATTGCGCCTCATCGATTTGTTGGGTGTTGGTGCAAGAAGTTTATATACTTTTGAGACAAAATGTCCAGAGGATTGAAAGTGAGGGAGCATAGATTTTAGCCAAGGCGTCGCTAGTTTGAACGTTCTGGTGGATAGGGCTGACTTTAGCTTCAGGAACGAGTAAAAGTCAATCGGTAATAGGGAGTATCTAGCCTGCAGAGTCGAGAATGGCAGTGGCATGTTATTTTCGTGTAGATCTGCAACCACATTAACACCTTTATCAGACCAGTGGTCCCATATAACGGGCGATCCGCCAATTTTAATTGACGGGTTACGCCATAAAGATGCAGAAGATGAATTATGGATTTGTAGGCCAGTGTTGTGAGCGCGATCTATCCGCAGAAGAGCTCTCTTGGTATTAAGCATGATGTATTTAGAATTCGTTAAGTGTGAGAGGTCCATTGTCGGCACAGCAGAGAGCGGGGCCTTGCCGATAATGGATTTCTCAATGTCAATCCATAAGGGCGTATAAGTAGGGTCTTCGGTAAACCAGGAAGCTCCTTGCTTACAGAGAAAGGCGGTTTGGTAGTTTCTGAAATTTGGTAGACCTAAGCCCCCTTTAAGCTTTGGCAGTTGCAGTTTCTTCATGGCAATTCTCGGTTTCTTCCCCTTGCACAGGAAGTCCGTGAGCGACTTCTCAACTTTATGCAGAAAGTCCTCCGTGAAGGTCATGGGGAGCATACATGCCATGTAGTTTACCAAGGGTCTGATCATCATTTTTAATGTTTCCGCCCTGCCCCACCATGAGAGGAACTTTGGAGACCAGCCATCTAAGAGTTTTTGCATTTTTTATAGAGTATCTCCTCATTAATTTTTAGGGTGGTTACCAAATCCCTTTCAAATTCCAAACCTAAGTATTTAAAACTCTTCGGCTGCCAGGTAAACCCGGAGTCGCCCAGGATGCTTTTATCACACAGATTATTTAATGATTTTATTTCAGTTTTATCCTTGTTCAGGGAGTACCCAGATACACTTAAGAATTCTTCGATTGTGGAGAGTAACGCCGGTATAGCCTTATCAGCTTTTTCACTCATGACCAATACATCATCAGCATAGGCCATGAGTTTGATTGTACAGCCTGCGAACTGAATTCCTGCAATTTCAGGGTTTTCCCTGATGTAGTACAGAAAGGGTTCAATTGCCAGGAGGAATAAGGACGGGGACAATGGGCAACCCTGCCTAGTACCTTGTTCTAGACTAAAGGGGGAGGAAAAGGTGCCACCAGCCCGTACTCTAGTGGAGGGACAGGCACTGAGGGACATGACTAACTTAGTGAATAGGAGAACCCAGGTCGAACTTGTGTAGTACGGCATTTAAATAAGTCCAGTCTACTTTGTCGAACGCTTTTTCAGCGTCTAGTGTGATTGCCACGGTGGGTGTGGATAAGAATTTTGCTTTTTCAATAACGTGAGCCAGAATTCTCGTGTTAGCGCTCGAAAGCCTGTTCCTCATGAAACCCGCTTGCGAGGGATGTATTAGGGACGGTAGGACCTTCTGGATGCTTTTTGCTAAAATCGATGCCAGGAGCTTACAATCTAAATTTATCAGTGAGATAGGCCTGTAATTTTTGGGGTGTTTATGATCTTTGCCTTTCTTGGGTATTACAGTAATTACGGCTTCAGCCATAGTTCCCTTAACCTCTCCTGTGGTGCTAATTTCTTGAAAAACTTCCAATAGAGGAGTTGCAAGAATATGGGCAAAGGTCTTACAAAATGGTGCTGTATAGCCATCAGGGCCAGGGGCTTTCCCCTTTTTAAGGGATTTGATCGCGCTAACAACCTCAGATTCAGAGATCGGTTTATTTAAAGATTCCCTTTCTGCGGTCGTTGGTGTTGGGAGTATGTAATTTGAGAGGTACTTCTTCATTTTTTCACTGTCAACCTGTACGTTCCTAGCATAGAGTTTCTCATAAAAGTCTTTGTAAACATTCGCAATCTTAGTGGGATCAGAGTTGGGAGTACCATTTCCATCGATTAAGGAAGTAATGGTGTTCTTTTGAATTTAAAATTTAAGATAAGCCGCTAGCCCCTTCCCTGCTTTGTTCGAGTCGCAGATTTTAAAGCGCTTCTTGTCCAGCCAAATTCCTGCCTTCTCACTGCTAAGTTTGTTATAGGTATATTTTTGATTGGACAATTCAGTTAGGACTGCAGGGTTTCTACTCATCAGGTATTTGCGCTGAAGTTTTGAAATGTCCTCTTCTAACTTCAACAAGGCTGCGGTGCGGTTTTTATTAATTGCAGAGGATATTTTTATAATAAGTCCCCTTATAGTGGATTTCAGTGCCTCCCAACGGATGGTGTCTGAGGTGTCCCCTCTCTTGTTGGACAGTAAGAAGTCTTTAATGGCGGTGTCAAGGGTTTCTTTGTGATTCATGTCATTAAGAATAGTATCATTGAATCGCCACATAGATTGACGGGTAGATGGTTTGATATTAGATAGTGTGAGGGAGACGCAGGAATGATCAGAGACTAATTTGAGAGCAATGTCCGCGTCCTCAACTCTTGCCACCGCGTTTTTAGATATGAGTATATAGTCAATTCTCAAACGAGTCATGTGGTGGGTAGTAGAAGGAATAGTCTCTACCATCAGGATGCAGTAAGCGCCACGTGTCCACCATATGGAACCTATTGCATAGTTTCATGAACGCCTTATGGGCTTTGCCTGGGCGAAAGACGCATTTAGAGTCTCTATCTAGTATAGGGTCATATGGGAGATTGAAATCGGCTGCCAAAATATGGACTGCCGTGTCGGGGATGGAGATGATCTGCTTCGTGAGGCCTACCCAGAAGGACGGGTCGTGTGTATTTGGGGCATAAATAGTCGTGATAAAGAACTCAGTGTCATCTTTGCGTAGTTTCGCCGAAATCCATTTACCTTTCGTGTCTGTTGTAGTAGAGACTACCTCCACATTCGCATTCTTGGCCACTAGCATCACCACCCCATTCAGAGCCTATCACTTCGGTGTAGTATTTGTTGCGCAGTGTGTGAAATAGCTTCGCCTCTAGTTTTGTCTCCGGCAGCAAGGCTATATCTCCACGCTGCCTACGTAGATAATCAAGTATCTTTTGACGTTTAACTGGCTGGTTGAGACCTTTCACGTTCAATGATAATATTCTACGGTTAGCTATAGTTGTTGTCCCTATTGGAGTGTCTATAACAGGAGCCATCAATTATACAACAAGTGATACCGTCTCATGACCCATACGTATGCGCAAAGGTTGGATCGAGAAGAGGGTCTCATACCTTTGTCAAAACCAGCAGTGTCATATCTCGCATTGAATACAGGGCTAGTACAATATGCAGGAAATCGGAGGACAGAGTTTAAGCTCCGGAACATAATGTGGTGCAATGGGCGCAAGCTAGGATGCAAGATGGACAAAACTAAACAATATACAAAATGCAAAAACAATCCCCCCCCTTCACTCCTTACCAACCTCCCTCCACCCTCCTCCCTCACCCTCAGCCCACCCCTCCCTCCCCAGTAGTAGAAACAGAACATGGCGACTCGGGAATGACGACCACGAGGCCGCCTCCAAGCAGCTTGCTCATAACTATTAATCTTTTGGGGCTGCAACCCCAATCCAGTGAAGAAATAAGCGAAGTATATAGGCAACAATAAACGACAAACAACAATGGTGTCATGACATTGAGCACAGGAGGTAAATGCATTGACTTCAGTATCGTAAACCAAGCACAACAGCAACTGTAGAAGAATTATCGTGGGTGCACCTGACACCAGGGGGGAGTGCTACAAAACAACACCACAGCATAATACTTCTTTGAGGTCCAAGAGGGACACGAGCAATATCGTGGTAGCATAGATATAACCAATGTGATACAGTTTTTTAAATCAGGATACAAGAGATAGTACTGATACAGATCCGGGTACCAGAGGATTCGCTGGCAGAGAGCCCAAAGGGTACATAGACCAGTAACGTGTCGAACAAATCAAGCCAGAACCAGCCCCCACGTGGGCGTGCCCTAATTGGACATCGTTCAAATCCAGTCGTGGCTATCAACCCTGTAGCAGTACCGGACAAGAGTCCCTCATATCAGTTCCAGATCAGATAAGCACTTCTCTGAGGACTCAGGAACATGAGAGCAACAGTACCAAAGGTCCAAGCCTAAACTCATCCTAGGCCAGGCGAAGAGGCTCCTTGTTGAGCTGAAGGGGAGACTTCCATGGTGCCATCGCCGTGGTCGAACAGGAGTTGTCGCAGTTTTCTCGGGTCAGAGAACACGAGTCGCACCTTGTATGGTTACTCTAAACTTCGTCGGACCAATAAAGCCATACATGTGACCAAGTGACTTCAGTTGGGGCCTCAGTGCGAGGAAGGCCTTCCTGATTTCCATAGTCTCCTTACTGAAGTCCTGTGAGATGAAGATTTTGTGACCTTTCCATAGCACATGGTTATGCTTGCGGGCGAAGGTAAGTATCTGCTCTGTGTGCTGATATCTTAGCGGTTTACACACGATCGCTCTTGGGCCCTTCTGATCCTTAGAGATTCGTCCTGGTACTCTATGTGCTCTATCAAACTCCAGTGGCTGAGTGAAGGTTAGATTTGTGGCCTGCGTGAACCACTCCTCGAGGAAGGGTATGCATGAGTCATGTGATTCCTCTGCTTTTTCCGGCATACCGAAAATTCTTAGGTTCCCCCTTCAGTTTCTGTCTTCCAATTCCGCAACTTTTCTCACAAGGTGGTCTGAGCATAAGGAGAAGTTCTTGATAGCTCCACACGTTTTATTCTCAGTCTTCCAATTTGCTTATCCTGCTCTCGGACTCCGTTATTCTTGAGTTGATGTCTTTGATATCCTTGCGGATAGCTACAACCTCTTCCTTGGTGGATTTGGCCAAGTCCCTAACCTCTTCTAGCCTGCTCAAAATTGTTGCCATGGCATCCGTCATTTCTTTATTCCCTTTGACTGGTGTCGGTGGGTTAGATTTCAGGCGTTTAGAAGTTACACCGTTTTCTTTGTCCCCCATCCTTTAGTTGTGCGCAGCGACTTGATGTTGTTTTGCTCTGATTCCCACCAACTCCCGGCGCTGATACTGAATTGCGTTACGACAGTACAGGGCAGTACTACACCTCCCGTCCTGTTCTGTTATCGTGAATAGTGAGAGACGATTTTATTAAAGAGAGATTATAGGTGTAGTGTCAGCACATAAGCTACAGTTCTCGCCACGAACATTCATCAGCAGTAGCCGTCGTTTTGCACAGTGTTCGTGGTGCTCCTTGTAAATATTGTTTATACCCTTGTGAATATCAATGGCGATAGTTGCTGCAGAGGTTCAACCAGCATGCCACACCACAGTGTCAAGACTCAGTCCACATATATGCCACCAGATTCTATGTCAGGACCGGAGGCTTCAGATTATGCTATATCTTCCTTCGCTTTATTAACATAAAGAAACCACAGCAGCTTAGGAAAAGATATAATAAGAACAAAAAATGCTTTAAACATAAAGCATTGACGTGATGTTCAACAAAAAATCAACAACAACTCCCAAGAGTCTCTTTGTTATAATCATAGTCCACAGTCCTTTGTCACTGTTCATCATCCCTATATAACCGGACTTCACATCATCTTCCCCCTCTTTCTTTGCTGCTCCCGCAGCCAGATAAGTGCTTTTCTATTTCTTCTTTTATTGTGCTTGATGTCTTGCGGTCTTTGGGGACTCCTTGCATGGTTTATTTCCTTTCAGAGTCCCTTAGTTGCGGGAACGTTCTGCCGTTCCTACGCGACTTTTTCCCGCTTGTGTGCGGTGTGTACATAGACCGCAAGGGGGCGGCCTGTCGCCTCGCCGACCCTCCGGCGCGCCTCCGCGGTGCGAGGAGCCGCGCCGTGGGGTCTGCTTGCGCAGGGGCCGACCCTCGCGTACCCCTCTGACACCTGGTGCTCCGGGTCTGTACTTCACAAATTGACGCCCTTTGGGGTCTGTATGGCGGTTTTGACCGCGTGAATCGCCTTCGGGCGAGATCTGTGCATCTCTTTATTCGTGTGTGGCCTAGCGCGCTTGAGGGGTACGTAGACCCGGTCCCGGCGAGGAGGGTCTGCGCGCTTGGGGGTTGGTGCAGCCCACCTGCCACGTCAGCTGGCCCAAAACGTGATCGCAGCCGCTGGGCCTGCCCACATTCGAGAACTTTCTCGGTTGCCGCCCTCTTGGGTGCCCCGCATTTGCCCTTGGTTCCGACATGGAAGGGGAGTATGATGAGGAGGCCTGCCCCTATCTGCAGGATGATGAGTTTTATCAGGCGGTGGACAGCTCCATCTATCGTTGTGTGACGGAGGTGGTAGGGCCCATGGAGGACCGCCTTTCGGCCCGCATCGTAGAGGAGTGTGCCAAGCTGGCAGCGGCGCAGGTGCCGCCGCCCCCCGAGCTCCCGGGGACGTCCGGCGGGTTGCCGCCCGCTCCGAAGAGACCCCGGGGTGAGGAGCCTTCATCGGAGGCCCAAGGCGTGGATAAGGGCGCCTTCGAGCGTCTTCGTGACGCCTTCCTGGCCAAGGCGACGGCGGTGCCTCCGACGCCCTTGGTGGACCCTGGCACTTCGGGCGGTCTGTCAACGGCGCCCGCCTCCCCGATCTACGACTCTCCGGACACGGATGACGACGGGGAGTCGACCCGGTCTTGGCTCCCGGCGCCTTCGGGAAAGGAGATGCCCCGAGATGAGTCGGGCATGCTGGACCCGGACGAGATCGTCCACCCCCGATCCGCGGCCTGGGCCCCGGGGGAGACGGTGGCGAAGTTTGTCGCGGGCCGGCTGCGCAAGCCCCTGGAGAAGGAGGCGAGGGGTTGCCTGCGAGGGGAATGCCCTCGGCCTACTTTGGAGGGGAAGGTGGCTATGACCCCAGAATTGGACCCCAAGATGGCCACCTTCCTGGCGAAATTCATGAAGGACCCCAGGAAGGGGATCGATCGGTCCTGGCGGGCCTGCCAGGACAAGCTGTTGGATGCGGTCGGGCCCGCCACGAAGATCCTCGATATGGCGGAGGAGGCTCGAGCGAATGGCACCGCCATTTCACCGGAGGTGCTCTCCAACTGGGCCCAGAGGGTGATCGTCTTCTTGGGCAACGCCAACTGTGCCCTGTCCACGGAGCGGCGGCGGTCGCTCCTTATTAAGCTGGACCCGAAGCTGGGGGACCTGGCCTCGTCGGAGGCAGGTGCCGTGGCCCAGGGTGGCCTCTTCGGTGAACCTTTCATCCGCGAGCTTGGAAAGTTCGTGAACACGTTCACGTCGCTGGACAAGGCCCAGTCCAGCATCAAGAGGGTGTTTCACCAGCGTTTTTCTGGAGGGGCCGGTCGCGGCAGGGGCCGCGCGATCGGCCGTGGTCAGCAGACCAACAACCGTGGACAAGGCTCCGGAAGAGGTCAGTACCAGACCTCGGCCAACTACACCAATTTCTACCCCACGAGGGGACAACGCTATGGTGGAAGAGGATTCCAAAAGAAGTCTGGACAAGGAAATGCCCCCGGTAAGTGTACTTTGCTTGGATCAAGTTCCGATTGGGGGGCGGCTGGCAAGCTTTTACGGGGAGTGGGAGTTGCTCACTGCCGATGCTTGGGTTTTGCAAACTGTGAGAGGTTTCCATATAGAGTTTCACGACCAGCCAACTCAGGTGAGGCCCCCGCGCCGATGGTTTTCTCAGATTCCGACGCGCGATTGATAGACGGGGAGGTCTCGGACTTGCTGCGCAAGGGAGCCATCCGCCTATCAACGCACCACCCGCATGGGTTCCTCAGCAACGTCTTCTTGGTAGACAAGACGGATGGGGGCAAGAGGCCTGTGATCAATCTCAAGGAATTCAATGGGTGGTTGGTCTACCGTCACTTCAAGATGGAGGGGATCCACCTCCTTCGGGACGTGCTCCTCCCTCGGGATTGGATGGTGCGACTGGATCTCAAGGATGCCTACTTGGTCGTTCCCATCCACCTCCCTCATCGTCGTTTCCTACAATTCCTGTGGGACGGCCGGGTGTTCGAATTCACCGCCCTGCCGTTCGGCCTTTCTTCGGCCCCGTGGTGCTTCACGAAGGTCCTTCACCCGGTAGTGGAGTTTCTCAGAAGCCAGGGGGTCCGTATGATAGTATACTTAGACGACATCCTCCTCATGGGGCAGTGCCCGGAGGTGCTGGCAGGACAACTGCGTCAAGCGGTCGGCCTGCTTCAGAGACTGGGGTTCGTCGTCAACGGCTCCAAGTCGGTCTTGGTTCCCACTCAGCAGATCACCTTTTTAGGTTTCGTGGTGGACTCGGTGCAGGCGGTCTTGAGCCTACCGAGCCGGAAGGTCGCAAAGATACGGCACCTGCTTCGGCAGACGATCGCGAGGGATCGTACGTCACTGCGCCATGTCGCCAAGGTGGTGGGTCTTCTGTCGTCCTCCATCCAGGCGATTTTCCCAGGCCCGCTGCACTACAGGGCTCTTCAGCGCCTGAAAGCGCAGCATTTGCGCCGTGGGATGTGTTACGATCAGTGGGTTCCCCTCACGGACGAAGTGAAGGAGGAGATGTCATGGTGGCTGTCTCACATGGAGGCATGGAATGGGCGAGCGATCTTCGGGTCGGCTCCGGACTTAATCATAGAGTCCGACGCCAGCAGGTCGGGCTGGGGCGCCCGGTGCGGGGATTTTTCCACCGGCGGCGCCTGGTCGTCAGAAGAACAACAATTGCATATCAATTGTTTGGAGCTCCTTGCGGGCTCCTTCGCGGTTCGCTGTTGGACCAAAGATTCGGTCAAGGCTTGTGTCCTGCTCCGGATGGACAATGTTTCGGCGGTCCGATATGTGAACCACCTGGGAGGTCCTCGGTCCCGCGCCTTGGCGGATTTAGCGAAGGACTTCTGGGATTATTGCCTGTCTCGTCACATTGCGGTGACGGCGGAGTATCTGCCAGGCCAGTCCAATCAGGTAGCGGATTGGCACTCTCGACATCTCAGGGATGCCAGCCAGTGGAAACTGGATCCGGGAGTCTTCCGGTGGCTACACTCCCTTTGGGGCCCCTTCTCGGTGGACCTCTTCGCGTCCCGTCTCGACCACCAGCTGCCGCGGTTTTACAGCTGGAGGCCGGACCCTCTGGCGGAGGCCACGGACGCGTTCTTGCAGGATTGGAGTCGGGAACAGCCGTTTGCGTTTCCCCCGTTCTCCATGATCATGCGGACGGCGGCTCAAATACGCCGCCAGGGTGCGGACCTGGTGTTGGTTACACCGCTGTGGAGGTCTCAAGTATGGTTTCCGGTTCTTCTGGAACTTTCCTGGGATTTTCCAATCCTACTCCCCCTGTTTCCTCTGCTCCTGACGAGCCCGGATCGGGAACCTCACCCTCTCGTCATGCGGAACACTCTCCGCCTCGTGGCGTGGAGGCTCTCAGGAGATGCTGGACGCTCCCGGGCCTTTCGGGGTCAGCTGAGCACTTGCTCTCCAAAGCATGGGCCGATAGTACGACGAAGCGTTACAGATCCGCTTGGCTTAAGTGGATGCGTTGGTGTTTACGAAGGGATTTGGATCCCATGGTCGCCGGCCTTGTTCCCGTGCTGAATTTCCTGGCTCATTTGGCCGACAAGGGTTTGGCGTATAGAACGATCAATGCTATCCGGTCGGCGATTTCTGCGGGCCATGATAACATCGATGGCCATCCGGTAGGGGAACACCCTTTTGTGTGCCGGCTTCTGCGAGCGGTTCGCCTCGCGCTGCCGCCAGAGCCCAGGTACTCCGTCCTTTGGGACGTCAATTTGGTCCTGAACCTGTTCCTATCGTGGCCAGCGAATTCTTATCTGTCTCTGAAGGAGCTTTCGGCGAAATTAGCCATGTTGTTATGTCTGGTCTCTTGTAGGCGCGTCTCGGACGTGCGCGCGCTGGATGTTTCTGCACGCATTTTTTCCCCGGAGGGGGTTACTTTTACGGTGGGTCGACGCACTAAGACGTCGTCGCGTTCCATTTCTTATCCAGCCTTTACTGACACTCCTAAGTTGTGTGTCGTGCAATGCCTCAAAGCATATGAGGACCTGACCTTGGATCTACGCCCTCCGGGCGAGCGTCAGTTGTTGATTGCCCTGCGGAAGCCACACAAAGCTGTCTCCTCCCCCACTATCGCTAGGTGGGTGCGTTGGGTCATGCAAGAAGCGGGCATCAATACTTCTCTCTTTGGAGCACACTCCGCCAGGGGGGCCATGGCCTCTAAGGCATTCTCGGTGGGTGCTCGTCTGGAGGACCTTATGCGAGCGGCGGACTGGTCCTCGGATTCCACCTTCAAGAGGTTTTATTTTAAGCCGGTGGTGGATTTAGCTCAGTTGGTGGTAAGTAAGCTTTAAACTAGCATAATCTGAAGCCTCCGGTCCTGACATAGAATCGAAATTTGCCTAGCTTACGTAACGGTAAGTTTCAATTCTATTAAGGACACGGAGGCGAGGATTATCCCACCCGGACTACGGTGGTGTCTCTACCCACCCGTATGGCAGTAAGTAAAGCGTTTTCCTTTACGTTGTCTGTACTGTGTTGTTCACTGAATGCTCCTCGCCTTGTTGTAGCCTTTTCCTGGGCCACCTCGCTGATGCTGTTCCTTTTTTGGCAGGCAACGACGGTGCTAAACAGGACCAATGAGGCTTAAGCGTGATCTGCGCGAAGAAAGAGGAGGAAGATGATGGGAAGTCCGGTTATATAGGGATGATGAACAGTGACAAAGGACTGTGGACTATGATTATAACAAAGAGACTCTTGGGAGTTGTTGTTGATTTTTTGTTGAACATCACGTCAATGCTTTATGTTTAAAGCATTTTTTGTTCTTATTATATCTTTTCCTAAGCTGCTGTGGTTTCTTTATGTTAATAAAGCGAAGGAAGATATAGCATAATCCTCGCCTCAGTGTCCTTAATAGAATTAAAACTTACCGTTACGTAAGCTAGGCAAATTTCGATTCCTAGAGGTTCGAGGCATGTGGGCTGCTGAATTCATATCTGTGCATAGATCGCCGCCTAGTGTTGGGTCCGGATGATTGCACATTGTTGTCCTGGAAGAGTCTTCGAAGTATCACGAGATAGGTGGCTCCTCCCCTGGACTACAGTGCGCATGGGCATCGCCTCCATCCCCAGATTGTTTTTTTCCGCCATTGGGTTCGGATGTGTGTCGGTTCCCTCTGCCGGAACCGATAGTTGTTAAACTCTCTTAACTCGAGACCAAAAGGTCTTTAGGCTTGGCGCCGGTATCGTTTTCGTTCGGGTTTACTGTTTTCTTCAGCTCCGAACTCTCGCTGCCCTTCCGCGTGCTGTCGGCGCGGACGGGCCTACACAACGCTCCAGACATGGAGCGCACTCCGTTTAAACGGTGCCCGGTGTGCAACCAGAAATACTCGCACCTCGACGTGCACCCAGTGTGCAACACTTGTCTGTCGCCGGACCACGACGAGGCCAGGTGTATGGCCTGCTCGAAGTTCCGGTGCAAGAAGACCCTCAAGATTAGTCGGGCTGCGAGACTCCAGGCCAAACTGTCTGCGCCCCTGCCGGAGGACATCTTCGAAGAAGACGTCGCGGCCGACAATGTCCAACAGGTTTCGGACTCTAGCCCTGCGTCCGAGGGGGATGCCTACGACGCAGGAGACGAGGAGTTTGACGAAGCCGGCGACGAGGTAGGGGACGACGATACGGCCATTGCCACCGTGGGGGATAGCTCAGAGGAGGAGCATCCCCGGACTGACTCGGGGGCCGAGCCCCTTCCTGCGGCCCAGGTCGAGGGATCGCCTTCGGGCCTTACCCAAGACCAAGTTATTAGTCCAGCAGCCCCGCCTACGAGCCCGGCCACGGACATTTTGGAGGTGCCACTCACATTTACAAAAACGAAAGTGAAGCCCTCGGGTTCAACGCCTCCGGTTTCGAAACCGAAAGTGAAAGCAGTGCTGAAGGCTCTAGAGGCGTCAAAAGCAAAGAAATTCAAAATGGCCGTCATGGACAGTCCCGCCAAGATGGCCGACCCAAAGGCCTCAGGGTTGGTGCCGAGGGCGAAGTCGTCGGCGCCGAAGATGGTCGAGGTCGATGACCCAAAGAAGGCTTCAAAGAAGGGTCACGGCGATCCCAAAGCTCTGGCTTCCCCGGCTCCGCCCGTCGGAGCCAAGGACGGTACCGCATCGACTCCGAAGAAGGTGCCTCTCGACGACACTACTCCCAAATCAGGGAAATCACAAGGGGCGGTAGCTCCCTCTCCAGCCCTTTCGAAGAAAGTCAACGAGTCCCTGCAGTGGATTCGGAAGGTCGCGGAGCTTCCCGACCCTGAAGCTGGCGGGTCGAAGCCCGCGCAGAAGCCGTCGAAGGCACAAGTGCCTATCCGCTTCACCCTGCCGCCGAAGTAGACGCCGAAAGCCTTCGCTTCGAAGCAGGTACCTGGGGTGCCCTCAAAGGAGGTGTCGACGCCCAAAGCGTCTCCAGTGGTGGCTAACCCTCGGCTCCAGACGCTCGCGGAGGAAGAACGTCGTGAAATCATCATCGACGCCAATACCGGAAAACTGTCCCTCCTCAAAAGGAAAATCACCACGGAGCCGGTGTTAGAACACTATCGCATTCCTCTCAAGAATAAGAAGGACTCTGCGGGTACTCTAGCACCTTTGGCGCCGGCGTCTCCGGTTGACCTGCCGCGTTCCCCGACTCACTCCAACGCGGGGATGGCGACGAGGAGGAGGTAGAGTACAACTATCCGGCGTACTCGGAGCCGGAGGAGGAACATGAACCTTGGTCCGCCGGAGGCGACCCTGACGACCCGCAGTCGGGTCAGGAACCGCAACTCTTTGCGGCGAAGACTTCGCCAACGGAGGACTCTGCTGCCTTCAACGCGTTGATCGAGAGAGCTGCGGCTAACCACGATGTCGAGCTGCACTCCGATCCTGTGGATGTGGACTTTTTATTTGACACTTTCTCTGTGGCCGAAAAATCAATCAAAACTTTGCCAATGCTCAAGGGAGTGCTCAAGCACGCGCAAGAGTTCTTCAAGGAGCCTACTCGAGCACGTGTCATCAACCCACGCATTGATAAAAAATATAAGGCAGCGCCCTCGGATCCTACATATATCAAGGGACACTTGCCACTGGACTCTTTGGTGGTATCCAACGCTCGCAAGAGGGCGAACTCTCAGACGACGGGTGACGCTCCTCCCCCAGTCAAAGAGTCAAAAATATTTGAGGCCTCAGGGAAAAGGATTGCTGCACAGGCAGCTAACATTTGGCGCATCTCAAACACGCAGGCCCTACTTGCACGCTACGATAGGGCTCATTATGACACCCTAGAAGCACTGCTGCAGCACTTGCCTGACCAGTACAAAGAGGCAGGGGAAATGCTAATTCAAGAGGGAAAGCTCATCACAAACTCTTCCATCAAGTGTGCGCTAGATGTGGCTGATACAGCCTCCAGGGCAATCAACACTAGTGTGTTGCTCAGAAGACATGCATGGCTTAAGATTTCAGGGTTTAAACCTGATATACAAACGACCATCCTGAACCAGACGGTTAATCCTGACCATTTGTTTGGCCCTGAGGTGGATGCGACGCTTGAGAAAATGAAAAAAGATGCAGACACTGCTAAGTCTATGGGGGCCCTCCAGTCTCAGCAGTTTCGGGGTGGTTCCTTTCGCCGCTCCAATACCAGAGGCACCTCAAGGGGTCAGGCATCGCAATCCACCCAGTACTACAAGGGCAATACCCAAACCTCATACTCCAACAAGGGTAGAGGTGGCTACAGGGGCAACAACATCAAAGGCAGGGGACGTGGAAACAACAGCTCCAGGTCCACCGCCACGAACAAACAGTGACGCCTTGTCACTGCCCCCCCGGCCACACAACACCGGTCGGGGGGAGACTCCAGCAGTTCCTGCCCGCGTGGAAATCCATCACCACAGACAGGTGGGTCAAGTCTCTTATCCAGTACGGTTACTGTCTGGAACTTACTTCCACTCCACCAAACATACCTCCAAGAAGCCGTCCTATGTCCGGCGAGCACTTGCACTTGTTGCAGCAGGAAGTTCAGGTCATGCTGCAAAAAGGGGCAATAGAGCCCGCCCCACTGCAGGAAAGGGGTACAGGAGTTTACTCTCTGTACTTTCTAATCCCAAAAAAGGACGGATCCCTACGGCCCATCCTGGACCTCAGGCCCCTCAACTGGTACATTCTCTCGGAGCATTTCCACATGCTCACGTTGCAGCAGGTACTCCCTCTGCTCCAACAGGTGGACTTCCTGGCTACGTTGGATCTAAAAGATGCATACTTTCATATCCCCCTGCATCCTTCACACAGGAAGTATCTCAGATTCATGATCCAAGACCAGCACTACCAGTTCAGGGTTCTGCCGTTCGGGGTCACCACAGCGCCAAGGGTCTTTACAAAGTGCCTGGCGACTGTGGCCGCGCATCTGCGGCGCCAGAACGTCCACGTTTACCCTTACCTGGACGACTGGCTCATTCAAGCAAGAACAGAACAGTGCGCCTACCACGTGTCCCGCACCATTCATCTCCTGCACGATCTGGGATTCTCTCTGAACTACCCGAAATTCCATCTCCAGCCCGCCCATGTACGACAGTATCTGGGCGCGACAGTAAACACTCTGGCAGCCACTGCGCAGCCAACTTCAGTGCGAATCGCCAGTATCCAAACGCTGATCCAACGATTCAGACCTCAACACTCGCTTCCAGCGAAAGTGTTCATGCAGTTGATAGGCATGATGGCCTCCTGCATCTCCATCGTCCCGCACGCGAGACTACATATGCGTCCACTTCAGGAGTGCCTGGCACGTCAGTGGACTCAGGCTCATGGGCAACTGACAGACCTAGTGTTGGTGAGCGGTCGGGCATACAACTCTCTGCATTGGTGGACTCCACAAAACCTTTGCAAGGGCCGACCATTCCAAGAGCCTGTGCCACAGATTATCCTGACGACGGACGCTTCTCTCCAGGGGTGGGGAGCGCATGTACTCCACTACACAGTGCAGGGACTATGGACACTACAGCAAAGGAAGATGCACATCAATGTGTTGGAACTGATGGCAATCTTCATGGCCTTAAAGGCGTTCAAAGTACATCTGTGCAACAAGGTCGTGTTGATCCGGACGGACAACATGACAGCCATGTACTACATTCAGAAGCAGGGAGGCACACACTCTCCGCAGCTGTCTCATCTGGCTCAGAGCATGTGGAAGTGGGCCATTCAGAGGAATATCTTCCTCATGGCGGAGCATCTCCCGGGCAAGGACAACCAGATGGCGGACCTGCTCAGCAGGCACAGTCATCAAATGCACGAGTGGGAGATACATCCATCAGTACTCCAACCGTACTTCCAAAGGTGGGGTCATCCAGAGATAGACCTGTTCGCCACAAAGGAGAACGCAAAATGCCAAAGCTTCGCCGCCAGGTTCCCACACCCGCAATCACAGGGCAATGCGATGTGGATGAACTGGTCAGGCAGATTTGCGTACGCTTTTCCCCCAGCACCTCTGATACCGCTGGTGGCACGCAAGCTCAGGCAGCACTCGATGACTCTCATCCTGGTTGCTCCAACGTGGGCTCGCCAGCCGTGGTACACCACGTTTCTGGAACTCTCCGTGGTACCGCATCAAAGGCTTCATCTCACTCCCAGCCTTCTGACGCAGAGCCATGGCGACATTCAGCACCCAGATCCGCAACAGCTGAACCTGGCGATCTGGCTCCTGAAGTCCTAGAGTTTGGCTACCTCAATCTTCCTCCCGATTGCATGAACATTTTTCGGGAGGCAAGGAAGCCCACTACTAGAGCTTGTTATGCGGCTAAATGGAAGAGATTTGTCATTTACTGTGTTAACCACAATATTGACCCGCTAGATGCTTCAATTCAGAACATCATTTGTTATCTGTTCCACCTCTATCAATGCAATTTGGCTTACTCTTCCATCCGCATTCACCTGTCTGCTATGGCAGCATACCTCCAGAACAGACAACACCTGTCACTTTTTAAGGTCCCTGCTATCAGGGCTTTTCTGGAAGGACTCAAGCGAGTCATTCCGCCAAGGACCCCACCAGCTCCGGAATGGAACCTCAATGTGGTTCTTACAAAACTGATGGGTCCTCCCTTCGAGCCACTGCACTCTTGTGAGCTTCAATTTCTGACTTGGAAGGTTGCTTTCTTAGTAGCAATTACATCGCTACGGAGGGTTAGCGAGTTGCAGGCGCTCACCATCCAGGAACCTTTCTTCCAAGTGCATGCTAAGAGGGTTGTGCTCCGCACTAACCCTAAATTCTTACCCAAGGTTGTGTCTCAATTCCATATGAACCAGACAATTGAGTTGCCAGTGTTTTTCCAAAACCCAGAGACGCTGGCGGAGCGGATGCTCCACACCCTTGACGTTAAAAGAGCCTTGATGTACTACGTGGACAGGACAAAAGATTTTCGCAAAACCAAGCAGCTTTTCGTTGCTTTTGCCACACACCACAAGGGAAACGCTATCTCCAAAGCTGTGATCGCTAGGTGGATCGTGAAATGCATTCAGATCTGTTACGCTAAAGCTAAACGCACTCTCACTATCCCACCGAGAGCCCACTCCACCAGGAAGTTGGGGGCCTCTATGGCTTTCCTAGGTAACATTCCCTTAGAAGATATTTGTAGGGCAGCCACATGGTCTACCACACATACTTTCACTAAGCATTACTGTGTAGACGTGCACTCCAAACAGCAGGCAGCTGTTGGTCAGGCTGTTCTCAAAACACTTTTTCAGACTGCTGCAGCTGGCACGGGCGGCCGCCGCTAATGGAGGGACTGCTATGTATTCTATGCACAGATATGAATTCAGCAGCCCACATGCCTCGAACTGCAAATGCTACTTACCAGTATGCATCTGTTCTTGGCATGTAGGGCTGCTGACATTCATATCGCCCACCCTCCTCCCCGGCGCCTGTAGCAGCTGCAGTCTTCATATTTACATATACTCATAGCATGGTCATCACTCACATACTTCACTCCATCTCTGCCAATGGCTAAAAACAATCTGGGGATGGAGGCGATGCCCATGCGCACTGTAGTCCAGGGGAGGAGCCACCTATCTCGTGATACTTCGAAGACTCTTCCAGGACAACAATGTGCAATCATCCGGACCCAACACTAGGCGGCGATCTATGCACAGATATGAATGTCAGCAGCCCTACATGCCAAGAACAGATGCATACTGGTAAGTAGCATTTGCATTTCTGTAGGTTTATTCAGTGTCTCTAATATCACCTGTGACAAATTCAATTTAGGCTCTGTGGATGGTTGCAATGGTTGTTTTTTTTATATGTGTGCTTGCAGCGTTATTTCCAAGAAACGTGGTTGATTTGTTCTAGTGTCCTGCCTACAGTTCCTCATAGCACACCAGAGGCCACAGCATACATCACGGAATCCAGGCGCAGGGTTGCACAATCACAATGTTAGATTAGCAAGGAACCGCCATTTTAAACAGTCATCTCATTCCTTCATGTAGTGTAATAGATTCTGCTTGCAGCGTTATTTCAAAAAAGCTGTGTCTGAACATTGGATTTACTCCTTTTGCACCACATCGCTTGTCTCAGAGACATATGCAGTTTCATAGCATCGGCGCAGGTGATCGAATCGCGGAGACAGACTCTCTGGGTGGCCGCCATTACGAGTCATCAGCGTTGTATTCTCCATTAGCGCGCATTCAGCAACCACACTGTTAACCTCGGTCTTTACTCACTGCGTGTGGTATCGTGTGGGTCCATGGTCCTGCACCGCCCTTGAAGAGCCTTAACAGCCCGTGGTGTGCGACGTGGCTGGATCTCCAGGAGACCGGGGGACCACGTGGTTGTGTCCGTGATCGGGCTCCGCCATGGGGTGTAGCTTTCTCCGGTCAGGGCAAACGGGCAGTCAGCTCCTCTCCCTTCCGTCGGATCTGACTCAAACTTTCCTCATCGCCGGTTCAGATCTTCCGACGGCAAGGCACCCGTTTTGGCCAGGATTGGAGGCGGATTGCAGCTTTTCACAGCATAGTCGTTCCAGCCGCTTGGAGGAGGACAGAATTGCGCCGCCATTTCTCCGGCGTCCAAGCCACGCCCCCCCCAATCAAGTTTTAATTTGTAATGGTTTTTAACCAAACAAAGAATATATACACATTGTCCAGTAAAATATTAATTTGTTGAGTTTGTTTTTTGAACACTTATAATGCTTATTCCATTATTATCTTTCCGGTTAAAGTACTAAACTACTCTTATTAGTCAAATGGTGATTTTGTGCATGTTTATTATGTGTAAAGCAGTTATTGTTAATTTGTCTTAACAGTGGCTAAATGAGGAGAACATTATCCAGAGGCTTGTGGAAATAGTTAACCCATCACAAGAGGAAGATGTGAGTATACCACTCAAGATAAAATGTTATTTATATAAGCATGTATTTCTAGACGCTGGCATTTACCACAAAGTAAAGTGAGGGTGTTTATCCCCTTTTCTGTCTAGCAATTTTATTTTTGGGTCAATTGTGTTTTACAATTGTCGTGTCCAGGGCAGCTTCTATAAATAAAAAAACCTATCCTTTTTAGTCATCCTTTTGAGTCCTCTTAAGCTGTAGCTCACAATTTTACCCAGGGCTAAAGCCTTTTTATTTTTTAGTGATTGCCCCCCATTTTTTTATGCCCACACTAAAGATGTTAGAGGATATTCATTGAATACTGGCGTGGTGTAGATTGTAAGGGGCAACTATTTCGCTCTTGCATTACCCTGAATATGCCACCTTAACCTACTAATTTCTGGTGGACAAGACATTTTGACTTTATATTCTTTCAAGCACCGATAATCCTAACAGCCTAAGCTCAACAATCATTTTCTGGAGAGACCGCTTTGGAAAGCTACCTGTGATAATAATTCAGATCCCCTTTAGCAGCTTTATCTGTTCTGGACTTGTACGCATTTTTCCTCTCACAGTTATTGCTAACACTGAACTTCAATTCATGGGTTGTTGAAATTCAAAACACTGGTATGCTATCCTAGAGCCTGAGCATAATACAAAACTTTCATCCTATTATGGATCCTGTATTGCAGTATAAACCAATAAATATGCTGACCCGTGACCACATCAATTTTTTTTGTGTGGAAGTCAGACCAGAGCGGTTTTTACCAAATCCTCTTTTCAGCGTAAAAGTTAGATATTAACTTGACAAACCAAATAGAGGCAGATGTGGGCCACTTCTAGCCAAAATCATTAGGTCAAATTGAATTGAAACCACAATTATAAATATTTGTGTAATGAGTCCTCGTTTTTGTCCAGTCATGCCATGTTAGAAGACATTTTAAATATTAAACTGTTGTATGTCATATTAAAAAAAGTTTTATTGCTGTGGTGCTTAAACCTCATTGGTCATGCTAATATTCAGTAGCTTGTGCTTGAATCCAGCTGTGGTTTGTTTGCCCGTTTTTCAGTTTTTTTGCAAAAAAAGCACAGGTTCCAGTCTGAGGTTTATGTTGTTGGGAAACTAAGCTAAAGTTGCATGTCTCAGAAGAGCCTAAACAATCCGAATATATGGTGTCCCACATTGTATGATACACTTCACTTGAAGGAGAGTGCAGGTTGGATACTTTCAGTGGTTTGGTAGGCTTGTACTCTTAGGCTTCATTTGGGACATTTGAGGCGACCCCTTTTAGTATCCTAGCAGATTGTGGCGGGGTGGGAGTTGCTATTTAGAAATATTGATTCTGCTCTAGTAGGCATATATGGATATTCCTTTTCATCGGGAAAACCAGAAGTTCCTGAGGTTTATTTTGGGGGACCAGTAATAGAACAGAATATCACCTTTGGGGTCTGCACATCCCGGTGAATACCTGGTAATATCTTCGAAGAGCTTGTTGCATCTAGGTTCATTCTTTTTCTCTGATTTTAGATAACTTATGAACTTTTAAAACCAACTGATAACATTGGGAGGCCCTTCTGCTCCCCTTGACAAGTCTCATCCCGCTTTACCTGGTGGAGCATCCAAAGTTAGCTAGTTTAAGCCTGTCCTAACTCAGCCACCTGAGCTGAACTAGGCAGGCCTCAACTTCATCTTGATGGCATTGGGGACCCCAAACTGGGTGTGCTACTAATTCAGTTCGAAGTGCATCCAGTCTTTGTCTTGGCTCAGTTTGTCTGCAAGTTATCTAGAGGGAGGGTATTTAACTTCCTTCAAAGCTGTCCCTTTTGATGGAGGTTTAATTGCCAAATAGCTCATCTGCTGGGGCTGATTGCAGAGGAGCTAAACTGAGCTTACTTAGGGCAAATGGTGTTCTGAATCCTCTGCTTTAACAGCTTAAGAGTGGTCAGCTCTGCACCCAAAGACCTTGTGATGTGGGTCCCACTAAGAGTTGATTAGTTTGAAACGTCTAAAAAGGACAGCACAGTAAATATTGCTTATAGTAAAGAGGAAGCTAAGAAGTGAAAAATAATGCAAGGAAGGACAATAGATAGATACTGGAAAATGAAGATGCAGTCTTCTAAAGAAAGTGAAAGTTTCTTCCAGAAAGCAACTGCTGCTGTTAAAGGCCTCACACTCTTGCATCTGGATGCTGGTAATGCCCGCTCCATAGACTCCCCATTGGTACTCCTTAAGGGCATTATACAAGCATCCTGTATCCTGCTGCATGCCTCGTCCATCCCTAAATCAGCCCCATCCTGATGAAACTCCATTGGCTCCTCTTTCCGGCCCTCTCCATTTCCCATCCCGGGTACATAATTTGCTACCCTGCTTGTCTAGCAGACATGCTTATAATTTCTAATGGTTCTCTAGACACATCTGCAGATAGAACACCATCAGACTGCAGACGAAAAATTAATTAAAAAATAAAAACTCCATGTCTTTTTTGATCAGGAACATCCTATTATTCATCAGGAGCACCCCGACACGGCTCCAGTTTAGGAAAGTTGTTTACAGGACTCTACATCCCAATGCATTTACCATTCACAAACAAGGTACCTTTCCTATTGCTCTTATGATTTTATGCTTATCTTTGATCCCATAAAGTGCTCTGCTTCCTTTTGGCTACGTTTGCTCTATAGAAATACCATATGCATACATACAAGAAGCAGAGAAGGAAGATGGTGAGTAAGGAAGGAAATATAAACAAGTAATAACTTGAAAAATAAAAGTTAGGCTGAAAGGTAGTGAAAATAAAGAAGGAAGTATGTAAGGCAGGATGTTTGGAAGGATGAAAGAATAGATTCAAGCGCAAAAGGATCAGTTGTTGACAATTATAGCTGGGATGATGGAAACATGGATGGAGGGGTGAAAGCATGAACAGCTGTGCAAAGGAAATGGTCTTTGAATGTATAGATATTATGGAAATGTGAAAGGATTGATTGAAGGGTGGGAGGATAATCTGATAGAGGAGTAGGCAGAAGAGTTGAGGAAATTAAAAATATTTAAAGTGGGTGATATTTGTATTTTCTGGCTAATCTCTTGCCCATGTCTTTCCTCTGGTACTCTAGATGTCCTGGTAGCTATCAGGAAATCACCCACATCAGTAAGCAATGGTCCGATCAATTGTATACTACTGAGCTCTTTTAAGAGCGAGATCCCCTGACATGCTTGGTGTAAGATGTCAGTTGTGCAAGTGGATCCTATTCTGTATGTAATTTTGAGGCCTTCTGAAATGGAACTAGTAAATAAGTTTCCTATGATGCCATCAAAATGGCATCAAACTGGCCTGTTGATTTTTAATGCTCACTTGAAGAATAACAGTAAGCTGTTTTAGAGAATACCGATTCCCCATTTGACATTGCTTTGTATGTAAGGGAGCTACAACCCCCTGTGTACCCTATATTGTATATGGTTCACGTAGCTTTCAGTTGCATTCCCCCGACCCCCCCTTCAGTCCCCTTACAGGATGTTTTTCATATCTATGCCCTGCTTGTTCATGGCTGGGAAAGATGTTGGTGCCATATCTATTTCCCTATCTGTAATCTGCCTATTTCATGCAAAATAAATCATTTTGAATGCTCATCCACGTTGTCATAGTGAACATATGTGGTCGCATTGTCAAGGAATGTGCCCATCAGAAAGATGGATGTTGCGTAATTGGGAAGGTACACACACTATGCAAGCCACACATTTCTGATGGATACTTCTACCTGGAGAGTCCTCACCTTATGATACTCCCCCAGCGTAGACTAGATCCACAAAGTTTTCATATCTCTCCTATGCCCATAGAGGGTGCCTGCTACATATCTACATTAGAAATCTCATAATGACATCAATGGAGCCATAAAGCAAGCACACTTACCAGCTGCCTGACGTCAATAACCTTTTTTCTGCACCTTTGATTCAGGTCTGTAGCTCACTACTTGAAAGTCCTGTCCGGTATATTTCATTAATTTTTCTTGAGTTTTTGTCAATGCTACTATGTAACTTCCAATCTTGTCTGGTTTAAAGCCAGGCAGTGACGGTCAGATAATGGTCACTGAATCCACAAGTCTACCCCTGGTTTCTGTGGTCTGATCATGACTCCAGATCCTGCTTGTTCTGTCAAAGCATGCAACCCAATGCCATAAGAATGGGATTCAAAAATCTTCATATCCAGAGCTAAGGATGATGGGCCAAACAAAGCTCCCTACCTCACGCAAGGACCTCTGCTTCAAGGTCAATGAGGCACAAACACAAGGAGCAAAGACAAGAAAGCCAGTTCCTCTGACAATCTTCAAACCCTACAGAATTGTTGGTTTAACCAAAGCTGATGGTGATCTGTCCTCATCTGCTGCATCAGTTTGCAGCCCATCGCTGTTGCCTCCCGTACTACCTTCTCAAAATCCTGAGTTCCCTTCTCCAGGTATGAATTTGTGTTCTGCCTGAATGCCAGGTTTGAGGTATTTAGGAGCACTTTGGTTCTCCCCAGAGCACCTTTGGCTCCCATGGGAACGGTAGAGGCACCATTTGTCTCCTGCTTCTTGCACTGTTAGACCTTTTCATACCTGTGGCCCCTTTGGCTCCCATGGCTCCAGACCTACAACTGGCACCACAGTTTATTCCACTTGCCCCTTTTCCTCCTTCTGCGCCATTGGTCATGCAACTGGTTCCGAACTCCAAGCCAGTCTCTGATCCCCGAACCTCCTTGCAGACCAAAGAGGGAATCACACCACCTTTGTAAAGAACAGCAGTACAGAGAACCTAGACAGTCTTATGAAAGGGCCTGTTTGGCAGTGATTAATTTGCCCTGGCAGATGAACCTTCAACTTCTCGTACACATACTAGGTGATGCCTGTGTAGTGGATGAATTGGAAATGTGTAGCCCTTAAGAGCCTCAACTGCCAGGAGTGGTGTCCTACCATGCCATAGTCAGAAAGGCAGCAGAAGTATTGGAACTACCTCTCCTGACTGTAGAATCCAAGTCTAATATTCTTACTGAAATTCTCTATCTGACGATTTGACCAGCAGTGCCCCTTCTGCCTTTTAATGAGGCTCTCGAAGACCATTTTAGCTGCTTGGGCTAGGCCTCCCACAATTCCTGCTGTGCACTGGACCAAGCTAGACTACTGGTCTGCTCCTGTAAACCCTTCCTTTCATCTCCTCTCTCACCAGAATGTATGATGGTTCAAGACTTACTCCAATAAGTTTTTTGGCACTTTTGTCGACACCGCAGCACATATGGAAGCAGAAAAACTGGAGACGGTTATGCAATTAAACGTTTTAATGGTATTGCAATGTACAATGCTGTTGGCAGTGTTTTTTCACCCCTACAATGTCATAATATTCAGTATGGAGTAACTGAAAACCCCTCAGCTGTTTAAGAATATCTTAAATAAATGTTTGAGTAGATCACAGAAGTCTCTATATTCCTTGCATTATATCTCCTTTAAATTAAATATATGCTTTGTAAGAATCACTACAAAAACTTGTTTTTTAAAGACCAGAAAAACTGTTTATTAGGGGGTTCCATGCTCTCATGCCACTGGAATCAAGCTATCCTGGCTGATGAAGTGTAAAGCCCTGAAATCAGTCCTAGGATGCTTGGTTCCAGTCCACGGAGGACCTGGCCTGGCAGTTGAGTCTGGACTGTTCCCATTGGGCGCAGGGTCAAGACTGATTTGCATATGGCTGGGTTCAAACTGGAATGGCATGGTGGGACCTTTAGTTGGTGGCTACTAGCAGGCAGACCACGCGGCTGTGGGAGCTGAACTCCTGGTCACTTACACAGGGCAAGTGGGGGAGTACAGTAGTTGTTGCACTTCCAGCGGCACTTGGGCGGCTGGGTGCAAGGTGCTTTTGGGCCTTCGGGCGCCTGATGCTATTCAATGGGAGACTTGGAAGTTGAACAAAGGCTGCAGGCTCGGGGACGGGATTCTTCAGGTGCAACCACCACTTAGAGAGGTAAGTTGGGTTGTTGAAGGATAGGTAGACACCCAGGAGTTGGGCACAGGGGGCAGTGGGGTGCCGGGTCCAGGGGTGTCTTTTGGCGTCTGGAAATCTTACCTCAGCTGGTCGCGGTTGGATGGTTCCCTTGTTATGAGGCTGCAGGCATAGTCAGGATCGTCAGATTGTTCTTGGGCACTGGATTCCAGGTCACAGTTGCCGGGGGGGATGTACTTGTGGTGTATGTCTACTCCGGCTCGGGCCAGGCTCGGTGGGTGCAGTGTGCTGGATTTGCCGTTCCTGGCTGGCACCAGGGGTTGTTGCTGTTTGAGCAGAACCACTGTGGTAGTCCCAGTCTTTAGATGAGTAAGGCAGGCAGGTCCTCCGGTGTTTTCGAGTTTGCTGTCCACAGAAGACGCAGGGGTTTTAGCAGGAGCAGGTTCAAGGATCAACAGGCCGGTAGGGCTGGGGCCAAGTCAGTTGGTGTCCTCCTCTTGTTAGCAGCTGCCCGGCTGGTCGTCTTGTTTCTTGTTCTTCTTTCAAATTGGGATCTGAGGAAGGAAGATTCGGGGTGCCCCTAAATACTAATTTAGGGGAGTTACAGGTAGGGCAAGGGCAGGGACCATTGGGTCCCTGTCCTGGGGTGAGTACACCCCCTATCCTGCCACTCTCCAATGGGAGGGGGGTAGGGGCCTAGCTCTGATTGGGTAGGGTTCCCTATCCTCAAGATGTCAGTAGCCCAGAGTTGGGCTTCACCTCGCCTCTCCCACCTGAGGGGTGGGGTTGGCAGAGGCTGGCACACCCCCTTTCCTCACTTAGGGTTTCCTATCTTCCCACCAAAGTGAGGGTCAGAACCGGTGGGGGCTAGTTGCTGAGGATAGGAAGTGGCCTGGAGAAGCTCACAAAGGCGGCATGCCTTTAAATCTTCCCCTGCTCATCTAGGGGGAGGAAGCTTGGCACCTCGTCCCAGGATGTGCATTTTTTTCAGGCCCCCGAGAGCGGTAGGTTCTCGACACGGGTCCAGAAACATGTCTGGTGGTGGGAGCCTCAGTAGCCACACAGTCAGGACACTGGGAATTGGTTAGTTTTCAGGGGGCATCCCGTGAGCAAGACGAGTTCTTCATCGAAACGCGTTGGGTGTTTTTTCCATCACTCGATACATCATGCTAAAATTATTTGCTGAATACACCCTCTTTCTGCAAATACAACTCTGGAGTGGTAAAACTTTTCATTGGAGTGGAGTGCATCTGCATAAACTGTTTATGCTTTGGGAACTGGATATATATATATATATATATATATATATATATATATATATATATATATATTAGTCAGACGATGCAATTGCTAATAAAGTGCATTGAGAACAAGGTTTCATTGTCCGTTCACTGGCATAAATAAAAAAGCCCTTTTCTTGCAATTAGTCCCATTCAAAATGTATAAAAACAAATACGTTGTATTGGCATGGCGCTATGCATGGAAACTGCAATGTCTACAGTGGTAAAATACGCCATTGATTAGTGCAACATTGCAATAATAAAGTGCTGATGTGCTACAAAACGTAAACATGAGACCTGTGCAAATTTAACCATGCAATATGGATAAAGTGCAAAATGTAACAAGATAAATGTGTCTATGGGACAATCCAGAACGGTGCAAAAATGCAGAGAAACCATATTAATATGTTGACTCATGTGTCCATCTGATGTAGGGTTACAACCATTATACATGAAGCTATCAGTGTGCACTAATGCGTTTTTAGTACCCGTGGAGTATAAACATAATGAGAGTTTTGGCACAATCAATATGTACAGTGTGTGTATGTATATATATATATATATATATATATATATATATATATATATATATATATATAGTGCATTCTGGGTCTTGTAGGCATCACACCACAAGCACCCTGCAGGCAGTGTTATGCGATTGGTACTTACCTGGAGGGCCGGAGGCACGTGTCCAGCAGCAGGAGGAGGCAGGACATTTAAAGTCTAACTGATGCCTGAACCGTGCACATACCCCTGGCGCTGAGGAAGGCGAATGAAACGCCGAAATGCATTCGCCACTGTGTGTTTTCTACTGAATAAAGAAGCCTTCGCTATTCCCCCTGGTGTGGCCTCTCTTCTTCCTACGGAGGAGTTCTTGGTGATATATTTATATATATATATATATATATATATATATGTGTATGTATGTGTATATATGTGTATGTATGTGTATATATGTGTATATATGTATGTGTATATATGTGTATATATGTATGTGTATATATGTGTATATATGTATGTGTATATATGTGTATATATGTATGTGTATATATGTGTATATATGTATGTGTATATATGTGTATATATGTATATGTATGTATGTATGTATGTATGTGTATGTATGTATGTATGTGTATGTATGTATGTATATATAAAAATGTATATATATGTGTATATATATATATATATATATATATATATATATATATATTTATTTTCAAAAGGTTCCAGAGTAACGGTGCTCTCAGTCCGCAAATTAACACAACACCTCAAACAGCTCCAAGGGTGTTTATTTAAACCAACAACATGTTTCGGCTGCGGACAGCCTTGATCACGTTAGTTTCAAAGTGTACAGTTTCCGGTAAATAATGCCAAGTTTCATGGTCATAGAAACAGGACTTGGTCACACATAACGTAAAAGTAAAGTTACATATTCGTAACAGCCATATTAACATAAATCGTGTAATATGCTGTAACAGGTATTGTCCACCATGCAAATAAAACGATATAAAATAATATTTGACATCGTACACATTTTGTTAATAATACACCAATACGTGGTTGCCCATTTCTTGTAAATTCTTCTGTTAACTGCACAGGAAAGAACTTGTATATATAATGCCCCTAACAAAGCATACATCTCAATGTGAGCATAAATGACCACCGCCATGTTAGTAGTTGAATTGCAACTCGGAACTACACGTTTCTATGACAACCTAGCGTGGGAAAATTGCATAGCAGCGGTTAAATCCCAGCCCTTCAACAATGCGGTATGCCAGGATAGAAAGTGTGATACACTACAAGAAAGTGTATCAGCGCGAGCAAAGTGCGTGCAACATGTATGTGCATGTGTCTCAGATCACAACTAACTGACACATGCACCGCCATGGTTGTAATGAGAATGCACCTCGGAACTGCGCGTTGCTGATACAGCCGTGTAAGGAAAATTTACATCAAAGGATTGAATCGCAGCCCTGCATCAATGCATAGTGCATGGAACAGAAGTGTAGCACACTGCAGAAAAGTGTACAAGCGCAGAGTTGGTGCGTTCAGCTAATGTTGCAAGTGGTTAGGATGCAGTAAGTGCGTGATAACCTCAAATCTGGGAGACAGCCACAGGGACTACAGATGCATCGGAAAGCGGATGTGAGCCAACATTCAGCAAGAGTTTACAGTGCACATCTTAAAAGTGCACACTTGGTACATGCTCACCAATGGTCTATGTCTGTGAAATACAGGGGAGCAACAGGGCAGGGAACCATGATAGTCTGATCAAATATCAAAACACTTAAAACAAAATGCCAAGTCCAAAGTGTATGGTAGCCCCCAAAATGGGGCCTACCTTATCGGAAACTGTCTAGATGTCAAGTGAAGAAAGGAAATAAAGTGCTCCCAAAGTGAGTGTCCATTATGTGGCAGGACGTGAAAGAAATTAATTGCAGTAGAGTTCATTGTGGAACCAAATCTGTAAAAGAAAAGACATAAAATGCCGAAATTCAGTGCTTGATAGGTTTCAAAAATCTCACTAAAAACATCTTAAAAAAATAAACAGTGCATACTGGTTGAAGGAAGAAGCATAATATTACAGGTAACTTAAAAGAGAAGCTGACACAAAGTACATAGCTTATACTTTAAGGTGAACTGCTAGCTCCTCATCCTGGTTAAGGCCCCCCGGCGTCTTAGTCTGGAATTCAATGATATATTTAGACTCCTTTTGTCTCAATTTCAGGGTCCTGTCTCCCCCCCCCCCCCCCCCCCCCCCCCCCCGAGGACTTCTCTCACTGCTGCCACTCAGCCGCTGGTCACGGCCGCCATCTTGCCCCGGGTGGGTCATTAAAAGAGCCAAAGCACGTGCTGACGGTATTCCCAGAGCAGAAACATTACAAGACAGAGAAAATGAAACAGAGACTACCAGTGAGGAGGATCAAACACGTCTTATTCTCACCTTCAATACCGAATCTAAACAAATTCGCAAAATAGTATCCCAAAATTGGAACATCCTCACTGCTGACAACGTGATCGGTAAGGATTTATCCAACGCGCCTCTTATCACGTACAGAAAAGGCAAGTCTCTACGTGATATGTTGGTGAAAAGTGACATTACTGTTTATCCCAAAACCCAGAATCTGGGCCTATTGGGTTTCTTCCCATGCGGCCATTGTAAGGCCTGCAGGCACAGTACTCACAAAAAATCCGTCACATACAATGGGATAACTAGAAAGCTGACTCAATTTCTGACCTGCAGTACAGATTTTGTCATATATGTCATTGTCTGCCCGTGTGGGTTATGGTATATCGGTAGTAGTACTAAACAAGCAAAACACCGTGTGCTTGAACACTATCGTGCCATAGCCAACAAGAACGAAAAGTACCCTGTGGCAAGGCATTTTGCTGAAATACATTTTTCCAACCCAGCTGAAATGAGCTTCCAGATACTGGAACAAATTGAGAGAAGTCCTCGGGGGGGGGGGGAGAGAGACAGGAACCTGAAATTGAGACAAAAGGAGTCTAAATATATCATTGAATTCCAGACTAAGACCCCGGGGGGCCTTAACCAGGATGAGGAGCTAGCAGTTCACCTTAAAGTATAAGCTATGTACTTTGTGTCAGCTTCTCTTTTGAGTTACCTGTAATATTATGCTTCTTCCTTCAACCAGTATGCACTGTTTATTTTTTTAAGATGTTTTTAGTGAGATTTCAAGCACTGAATTTCGGCATTTTATGTCTTTTCTTTTACAGATTTGGTTTCACAATGAACTCAACTGCAATTAATTTCTTTCACGTCCTGCCACATAATGGACACTCACTTTGGGAGCACTTTATTTCCTTTCTTCACTTGACATCTAGACAGTTTCCGATAAGGTAGGCCCCATTTTGGGGGCTACCATACACTTTGGACTTGGCATTTTGTTTTGTGTTTTGATATTTGATCAGACTATCATGGTTCCCTGCCCTGTTGCTCCCCTGTATTTCACAGACATAGACCATTGGTGAGCATGTACCAAGTGTGCACTTTTAAGATGTGCACTGTAAACTCTTGCTGAATGTTGGCTCACATCCGCTTTCCGATGCATCTGTAGTCCCTGTGGCTATCTCCCAGATTTGAGGTTATCACGCACTTACTGCATCCTAACCACTTGCAACATTATCTGAACGCACCAAGTCTGCGCTTGTACACTTTTCTGCAGTGTGTTACACTTCTGTTCCATGCACTATGCATTGATGCAGGGGTGCGATTCAATCCTTTGATGTAAATTTTCCTCACACGGCTGTATCAGCAACGCGCAGTTCCGAGGTGCATTCTCATTACAACCATGGCGGTGCATGTGTCAGTTGTGATCTGAGACACACATGCACATACATGTTGCACGCACTTTGCTCGCGCTGATACACTTTCTTGCAGTGTATCACACTTTCTATCCTGGCATACCGCATTGTTGAAGGGCTGGGATTTAACCGCTGCTATGCAATTTTCCCACGCTAGGTTGTCATAGAAACGTGTAGTTCCGAGTTGCAATTCAACTACTAACATGGCGGTGGTCATTTATGCTCACATTGAGATGTATGCTTTGTTAGGGGCATTATATATACAAGTTCTTTCCTGTGCAGTTAACAGAAGAATTTACAAGAAATGGGCAACCACGTATTGGTGTATTATTAACAAAATGTGTACGATGTCAAATATTATTTTATATCGTTTTATTTGCATGGTGGACAATACCTGTTACAGCATATTACACGATTTATGTTAATATGGCTGTTACGAATATGTAACTTTACTTTTACGTTATGTGTGACCAAGTCCTGTTTCTATGACCATGAAACTTGGCATTATTTACCGGAAACTGTACACTTTGAAACTAACGTGATCAAGGCTGTCCGCAGCCGAAACATGTTGGTTTAAATAAACACCCTTGGAGCTGTTTGAGGTGTTGTGTTAATTTGCGGACTGTGAGCACTGTTACTCTGGAACCTTTTGAAAATTGACTTTACCGGCGTGCTCGGCCGGCATTGGTGCCACTTCCCGAGGGGCCGCTGTCAGCGCTTTACGAGCGGACGTTGAAATATATATATATATATATAGTGTGCCTGCCACAAATGGGAAACCTGGAACGAAATACTAGTGGCCCGCCCTTGGTCACGGCGGGCGCCACCACGAAGCTGCAGAAGTCCGTCAACCACAGATTGTTTGGGACACGGTGCGGTGATTGCTTTGTTGCCTTGCTACGAGGGAATCCCACTTCTGCTGCTAGGTGGGTTTACTCGCTGTCGGGATTGACACAGCTCGCAGTGAAACAGGAGACGCCCTATTTATTTAAGACTTACAGACATTTAACACCTGGTGATTGTAATGAAATTGACGGCACGCATTGGTACGCACTACTGGTCCCACAATGCCTTGGGAGTCAAGTTTGAAATAAATGAGGGATTAAGCCAGTGCTTGTGTGGTCTGCCGTCATTTCTAAAGTGCCCAGGAAGAAGGATGTCAAATCCGAAACGCGTCGGCAAAGTACAGGGAGTTTGTCTGTCAGCATGATTTTGAGAGGAGCAGTCCTGGGTGTGCCTGCCACAAATGGGAAACCTGGAACGAAATACTAGTGGCCCGCCCTTGGTCACGGCGGGCGCCACCACGAAGCTGCAGAAGTCCGTCAACCACGGATTGTTTGGGACACGGTTCGGTGATTGCTTTGTTGCCTTGCTACGAGGGAATCCCACTTCTGCAGCTAGGTGGGTTTACTTGCTGTCGGGATTGAGACAGCTCGCAGTGAAACAGGAGACGCCCTATTTATTTAAAAGACTTACAGACATTTAACACCTGGTGATTGTAATGAAATTGACGGCATGCATTGGTATGCACTACTGGTCCCACAATGCCTTGGGAGTCAAGTTTGAAATAAATGAGGGATTAAGCCAGTGCTTGTGTGGTCTGCCGTCATTTCTAAAGTGCCCAGGAAGAAGGATGTCAAATCCGAAACGCGTCGGCAAAGTACAAGGAGTTTGTCTGTCAGCATGATTTTGAGAGGAGCAGTCCTGGGTGTGCCTGCCACAAATGGGAAACCTGGAACGAAATATATATGTGTATATATATGTATGTATATGTATGTATGTATATATGTATGTATATATATATATATGTATGTATATATATATGTGTAATGGGCCATGTGATCAAGCTTTGTAAAGGCGAAACGCGTAATGGCGGCGGCAGGCTGGCTGGCAAGAATAAATCACCTCGATTAAGCCCTTATCACTGGGTCTGTTCTTTCGTCATTTCTGGATTTTTGTTCTGGGGCGGCTGCTTCAGTTGATGGCGAATTGGCGTGCATGTATGTATATATGTATGTATATGTATGTATGTATATGTATGTATGTATATGTATGTATATGTGTGTATATGTATGTATATATGTGTATATGTATGTGTGTGTGTATGTATGTGTATATGTATGTATGTGTATATGTATGTATGTGTATATGTATATGTATGTATGTGTATATGTATGTATATATGTGTATATGTATGTGTATATATGTGTATATGTATGTATATGTATGTGTGTATGTGTATATATATATATATGTATGTGTGTGTATATATATATATATATATATATATATATATATATGTGTGTGTGTGTGTGTGTGTATATATGTGTGTATATATATATATATATATATATATATATATATATGTGTATATATATATCCAAAGATTACCCCGACCACTTCCACCAAGCACCTGGCGAGGAAGGACTCGGGCCTCTGCAGCAGATTTTCATGCAAAAAAAAAACTTTATTCACTTTTCACGACGCGTTTCGGGCTGTGCAGCCCTTGATCAGATTCAGCTTAAACTGCACTATTTTTTTATTTTTATACATGTAGTGAAAGTGCACACCTGGGTTGCATTAAACATTTACATGGTCAAAAGACAGTGTAAAAAGACTTCAGAAGCAAGGTGTGTAGCGTACTTTTTCCATGCCCTACACCTATACATGCTTGTATGCTATTCATTTAATTTAAAATGTTGATGTATTTTGCACGCAACATTAATTTAACAAATACAGCATATTTAAACAACTACAGTTGGTTAAATACAATTGGTAATTGAAATGAATTCAAAAACATTCTCTCTGGGTAAATCCATATTGAATCGGCGTTTTTTTGTTTTTTCACACATGCACTGCCCATGTACATTGCAATATTATCCTGATAAATCCAGGCAACCTAAATACCCAATAAAAGTCCTTGAGTGCTAAGGTCCTAAATTAGGAACTAATATGACAGTGCAGAAAACAGTAGTGTGTAAAATAACATAATATATTTATTACTGCATTGCACTTTTTATGCTAAGACCTTGATTAATATACTAAGATACAATAATAATAGTTGATAGCAAGCCCGTATTGTAATCCATCATTAATAAAATACTCCAGCCGGGGTAAAATATTAAAAATGATCAAAATTATTACGTAAAATGGCATATTGCTAAAAAACCATTGTCTTATAAAAACATTAATCAAAGAAAGGTCTAGGAAAGATAGCAGCGGACTATTTGGAAGTATTTGTAAGTCTCCAATGGTACCAAATAATTGACAGACCTCATAATTATAACCATTTACATCATCAACACAACAATCCAACGTATACCCTTATAAGAAGGTGTGCATATCTTCTGTGTTTAATCCCTATGGCCAATTGCCGTCAAACTCTAATATGAACTTGTTCTCAAGTTGCCTGAGCTGTCGTTCTCTATTGCCACCCCTCTTGGATTTCGGTATGGCACTGACAAGATAGTATGTTAGACAATTAATGTCTTTATCATGGCAACTAGCAAAGTGTCTACCCACAGGGTAGGCGGGATCGTTGTGTAGTATTGCCCTTATGTGCTGCAATATTCTGACGTGCACTGGCTGCTTAGTACTACCAATGTAGTTTAGCCCACAAGTGCACGTCAGAACGTAAACAGCACATTCGGTTTTGCAATTATAGCTGCCTTTTATAAGAACAGGAGATGTTTCAAAAGGTGTCCAATAGCTCGTCTTCTTGCACCCAAACTTACAGGCTCGACATTAGGTACAGCTTCTGAAGCCATTGGCAGAGTGCAACCAGAGTGGTGGTTTCCTAGTTTCTGGAGAGTTTTTATCAATGTCAGTGCCCATACCTTTACCTTTCCTAAAGGTGATTGATGGTACCTTGGGCAACCTTTCTTGTAACACCACATCAGCCAAAACAATTGGCCAATGTTTAGTTACAATGGCTCTAATTCTTCTCTCCTGCTTAGAAAAAGTAGTTATATATATTACCTACTGGCGGTCGCTAGTAGGTAGTTATAGTTAGGACCTAGTTTCCATAGGAAATCCGCAACATTCTATTGGGAATAACTTTGCCGCTGGTTGTTGAATCTTCTTTGAGAAATTCGTGAAGATGGCCCGCTCCGCTCCTTCCCTGAAAGTCTCGGGAAGATTCGTCAAGCGGAGGCAGAGAAAAAAGGGGGGTCCCAAAACTAGTTTTCCCCATGTTAATTTCAATAGGACGATTAGTCACCGCTACAGCCCGAACCGCTGAATGGAATTACACCAAATTTTGCAAAATGGTAGTCTGATTCGCAGATCGCCCTATTGTTTAAATGGTGTAAATCCCTCCAGTAGTTGTTGAGAAAATCGAATTTGAAGAATATGATAGATCTATAAGCGCGCACCGTACGCGTACGGTGTGCGAGCTGCATGCTGATTGGCTGCCAATGTCTGTCAACACTTCAAAACAGAAATTGTTGGCAGCCATCTTGTGCCTCGGTAGAC